>NC_058084.1:465267465-465515924 GCF_014858855.1 Bufo gargarizans
TTCTTACTATCCTGATTTCCTCCTTGACTCCCCTGCGTCCATCTTGCCCTTCTCCTACTTTTTGCCTGTCCTTTCTCTGTCCACTGTGTGTTCCCCTTCTATCTTAGTGCACAATGAAAATACTATAAACACAAGAGAGAGATGCAGATGGTTACACCAGTGCCCCCACATGACGCACCACAAAGGGTTAATGAATAGAAGCACTTTCACCTAAATTACTAGATGGAGGAGTCATATTGTGGAGGTTAGCTTATGTTCTTCAATTCCACTATGGAAAACCTCATGGAACACCATGGATTTATTCTCATTATATGTTTAACAAGCTTAAGGTTTTTTGTTTAAGGGTAAAATAAATTTGAAATGCATCAAAGAATCTGAGGAATGGGACATTGGAAGGAAAGTACAAATCATAATACACACAACAGGAAGAGACTCCAAGAGACGTATTAATATTTGATAAAATAAGGTTACACTTTAACAGCCTTGTGGACATAGCTCTGGTACAATGAATTAATGTAAAGGATCTAACAGCCAAGCTGAGCATGATTTGCTGTGATTACTAGTAGGTACAGAGTCATGAGAATGTACATGTAGAGGTTGAACTTACCATGAAAGGGCTGGTCTGCTTTGGACTATCACTTTTTGTTATACGATTCCCCAAGAATAAGTGTGCCAGTGATGAGTCCACCAGCAATCCGCTGTGTCTTCTTTTGGAAACAGGGTCGGGTCGACCACCAGAGGATCCTCTGGTGGACCCAAACTCTGACACAATAGACCCTTAATGAACCATACTGCCACTGGTCTAGCTCATTTGGATCTGACTTTGGTACCAATAACCAGATGTGGCTTGACATATGTGCAACAGAACAGGGTCCAAATATTGTAGGAAAAGGGGCCCAAACAACAAGGCTTTAATTTAAAAGAACTGTTAAAAGGGTTTTCCAAGACCATTTTCCAGAACAGGAAAAAGCCTTTTCCTCCTCATTTATACAGACGTGGACAAAATTGTTGGTACCCTTTGGTCAATGAAAGAAAAAGTCACAATGGTCACAGAAATAACTTTAATCTGACAAAAGTAATAATAAATTAAAATTCTATAAATGTTAACCAATGAAAGTCAGACATTGTTTTTCAACCATGCTTCAACAGAATTATGTAAAAAAATAAACTCATGAAACAGGCATGGACAAAAATGATGGTACCCCTAGAAAACACAGAACATAATGTGACCAAAGGGACATGTTAATTCAAGGTGTGTCCACTAATTAGCATCACAGGTGTCTACAACCTTGTAATCAGCCATTGGGCCTATATATATGGCTCCAGGTAATCACTGTGTTGTTTGGTGATATGGTGTGTACCACACTCGACATGGACCAGAGGAAGCAAAGGAAAGAGCTGTCTCAAGAGATCAGAAAGAAAATTATAGACAAGCATGTTAAAGGTAAAGGCTATAAGACCATCTCCAAGCAACTAGATGTTCCTGTGAGTACAGTTGCACATATTATTCATAAGTTTAAGATCCATGGGACTGTAGCCAACCTCCCTGGACGTGGCCGCAGGAGGAAAATTGATGACAAATCTAAGAGACGGATAATCCGAATGGTAACAAAAGAGCCTAGAAAGACTTCTAAAGAGATTCAAGGTGAACTTCATGCTCAAGGAACATCAGTGTCAGATCGCACCATCCGTCGTTGTTTGAGCCAAAGTGGACTACATGGGAGACGACCAAGGAGGACACCATTGTTGAAAACGAATCATAAAAAAGCAAGACTGGAATATGCCAAACTACATGTTGACAAGCCACAAAGCTTCTGGGAGAATGTCCTGTGGACAGATGAGACAAAAATCGAAGTTTTTGCCAAGGCACATCAGCTGTATGTTCACAGACGAAAAAATGAAGCATATCAAGAAAAGAACACTGTCCCTACTGTGAAACATGGAGGAGGCTCTGTTATGTTCTGGGGCTGCTTTGCTGCGTCTGGCACAGGGTGTCTTGAATCTGTGCAGGGTACAATGAAATCTCAAGACTATCAAGGAATTCTAGAGAGAAATGTACTAGCCAGTGTCAGAAAGCTTGGTCTCAGTCGCAGGTCATGGGTCTTGCAACAGGACAATGACCCAAAACACACCGCTAAAAACACCCAAGAATGGCTAAGAGGAAAAAATTGGACTATTCTAAAGTGGCCTTCTATGAGCCCTGACCTCAATCCTATTGAGCATCTTTGGAAGGAGCTGAAACATGCAGTCTGGAAAAGGCACCCTTCAAACCGGACACAACTGGAGCAGTTTGCTCATGAGGAGTGGGCCAAAATACCTGCTGAGAGGTGCAGATGTCTCATTGACAGTTACAGGAAGCGTTTGATTGCAGTGATTGCCTCAAAAGGTTGCGCAACAAAATATTAAGTTAGGGGTACCATCATTTTTGTCCATGCCTGTTTCATGAGTTTATTTTTTTACATAATTCTGTTGAAGCATGGTTGAAAAACAATGTCTGACTTTCATTGGTTAACATTTATAGAATTTTAATTTATTATTACTTTTGTCAGATTAAAGTTATTTCTGTGACCATTGTGACTTTTTCTTTCATTGACCAAAGGGTACCAACAATTTTGTCCACGTCTGTATATCCCACCAGCCCAGTGGTCTCTAGTCACTCTTCATTCTGCAAGTCCTGACATCATGACCATCGTTCATGTGAAACCTGTTGCCAATCACTGGCCTCAGCAGACATGTATGCATTAATGACACATGAGCATGGTAGTTTTCCTTTATTTTATATACCCCTTTCTCTGGGGGCAATATAAAATATAGGAAAACCCTTTAAACTGTTGTCATAGCTTTCACTGGTGGATTGTAATCCACAAAAGAAGGTGGTACACCATGAATCATCAAAGCAAGTCTTCACTCTCAACAACCTAGCTTCTACAGAACAAGGGGCCGCATACTTTTCTTGCACATGGGTCATTTACAGTCTACATATGTGTCTACCCTTAAAGGGGTTGTCTATGATTTTTATATTGATAGCCTATCCCTAGGATAGGTCGTCAATATCTGATCAGTGAGGATCTGACTCATGGCCCCCTGATGGTCAGCTGTTCCTGAGCAGCCCTGGCACCGACTGTGGGCGCTGGAATTACACAGCTGCATTCACTATGTAGTAGATGGAGCTGGTTGCATTGATTTCAATGGGAGTGGACAAAACTTTTAAGCTTTCTCGAATTGCATAAAGTTATACAGTTTGTCGTGATACTACTTCAATACAATTCAGCAACATCTTTTTTTTTTTGTTTCATGGAAGCCTATGAGTGACGGATGCTTCTGACAGAAGATGCCATTCATCACAGCCATCCAGTAAGAAAAGTATATGAGCGATGGATGGTTGATTGATGCTATCTGCCAAGGCTTCATTTGAACGTACGGTACAATACACATTTTTAAGAATTATTTAACATCTTGGAATATGCTGGGTTTAGAGACAAGTTAAGGAACGACACATCTGAATGTCCACCTCTGTATATCCACTTAGACCCTATTGGGTACTTAAGTCTTGTAAGTGCAGTGCAAAGATAACAAAAATTACTTAAAAGCCACAAAAGATGGACCCTCAGCATTACTTAGATAACTTCTGGTGGGCTCAAGGAACTTCAGCCTGATACTTGTCGGAAACCCCATCAGTATGTGTTTATTTCTCCTGCAGTGTCACCACAGGATAAAAACGGCCTGTCTGTCTAATGCATGAATGTGTTAGATCCTCCAGAGCCAGAGACGATCTATGAAGCCACCGTTGACTTTGACTATTAGAAGAAGACACCCCAAGGTATTCACTGAGGGGCATATTGAGTCCATGAAAGATTGAACTTTTTGTCCCAAGTTAACGGAAAGGGAGACTTTGTGAGAAAAAACTAAAAAATATCTATTTCCGCTAACTTGTGCCCAAAAAAATCTTCTATGAACTCGCCATGCCCCTCATGGAATACCTTGGGGTGTCTTCTTTCCAAAATGGGGTCACATGTGGGGTATTTATACTGCCCTGGCATTTTAGGGGCCCTAAAGCGTGAGAAGAAGTCTGGAATCCAAATGTTTAAAAATGCCCTCCTAAATGGCATTTGGGCCCCTTTGCGCACCTAGGCTGCAAATCAGTGTCACACATGTGGTATTGCCGTACTCAAGAAGACACCCCAATGTATTTCATGAGGGGTATGGCGAGTTCATGTAATTATTTATTTTTTTGTCACAAGTTAGTGGAATATGAGACTTTGTAAGAAATTTTTATTTATTTTTTCGCTAACCTGTGCCAACAAAAAAAAAATTCTAGGAACTCGCCATGCCCCTCACGGAATACCTTGGGGTGTCTTCTTTCCAAAATGGGGTCACTTGTGGGGTATTTATACTGCTCTGGCATTTTAGGGGCCCTAATGCGTGAGAAGCAGTTTGAAATCCAAATGTGTAAAAAATGCCCTGTGAAATCCTTACTTGCCATTTGGTCAACTAAATTTAGGGGGTATTCCCTGAGACTACCCAAGAAAAAAAGCAAGCCTGTCTTACAAATGGGAGGCTAGCGAAGTACCGGAAGCCGCTGCGATTGTTAAAAAATATCAAAACAGATTTTTTTTATTGCCGCAGCGCTTGTAAAGTGATTGTGCTTCAAAATGCGGAAATTCACATTTTTGTAACATAGTTTGTAAACGCTATAACTTTTGCGCAAACCAATAAATATACACTTATTGCATTTTTTTTATCAAAGACATGTAGAACAATAAATTTAGAGAAAAATTTATATAGAAATGTAGTTTTATTTGAAAAATGTTGCAACTGAAAGTTGTCATTTTGTTGCAAAATGTTATTTTGTTGCAAAAAAATCGGTAAATTTCGATTAATAACAAAAAAAGTTAAAATGTCAGCAGCAATGAAATACCACCAAATAAAAGCTCTATTAGTGAGAAGAAAAGGAGGTAAAATTCATTTAGGTGGTAAGTTGTATGACCGACCAATAAACCGTGAATGTAGTGTAGTGCAGAATTGTAAAAAGTGGTCTGGTCATTAAGGGGGTTTAAGCTAGGGTGGCTGAGGTGGTTAATATAAAAACTGATCAGACCTCATATGATACATAGCAATCTTTCTACTAAAGCTAGAACCAGCCCTGTACCTCACATGGTTCCAGAGAGGTCCCCATTCATTGCTCCAAGTGTTCTGCTAGATTTTCTTCAGGTTGGCAGCTCAGGGGACGTGTCCTTTCTACTATAGCTCTCTCCCTATCACAGCTCAGGGGATGTGTCCTTTCTGTTGCAGCTCTCTATCAGTGCGGTGCGTCCTTTCTGCTGTAACGCTCATCCTATTACAGTTAAGGGAGTATATCCTTTCTGCCTTACCTCTCATCCTATCACAGCTCAGGGGGTATGTCTTTTCTCAGCCTACAACTGTCACAGCTTCTAACAGTTGTGGAGATTCGCTCTGGTAGACAGGGTGTGCGGACACAGTACAGAGGCAAATTGCCAGTTCTTAAATCAAACTTCTGTGTTTATTCACACATAAAGCAAAAACAAAACGTCACTTTGCAGTCTTGGTGTTAGTTCACACACAATGGAAAGTCCACATAGCAGAAACCACCTTGTGGCAGTTCTGCCTTCAGCAGTCTATAGCAGGCTTTTAGGGGGCCCGTTTCCCTTACAGACGGGTCTCAGCCCTCCAGCACGGCACAAGCCTAAGATCCCAGCACACAGACCTCTTGAGATCCACTGTCAGACTGAGGTAATCCTCCTCATCTGGCAGTGCTAGCTGGTTTTTAGGCCTGGCAAAACCCAGCCTGGAACATGGGGAGTAGTCACCCACCCAGCACTTTGACGTCTCCCAGTAAGAGCCGTCCCAGATAAGCTACACAGCCGTACTAAATATTAGGCCTCATGCACACGACAGTGTTTTTTCACTGTCAGTGATTTGGCTTCAGTGGTCCGTGTCCGATTTAGCTTCAGTTGTGTTTCCTTGTGTCTTCTTTTTTTTTTGTCTGACAGGGGAAAAAAAAGGAAGGTTAATGAACCTCGGTGACATGTACCTATCATCCACGATGATTCCTTGTACCTTCTTACACAGTAGATATGTTTGTCAGTGAAAGGAGGGAACTGAACATTTGTGACCACCTCAGCGTTGTGGACAGCGAGAAGAACAAACAACAGATTACATGTCATTGAATAATTCAGTGGCTATACTAAATTTAATTACGTAAAATTGAAAAAGTATTCAGATCCATGTACTGGTGTGAAAAATACTGAATATTTTCTGTGGAACAACCCCTTTAAGTGCTGCTGTGCCTTCACACGTTGATATTTCTCTGCCCATCAATGGTAAGTAAAAGGTATAATTACATTCAGCTGAGCTAGCCCTACAGGCATTGTGCCTGGTTTAACAGAATCCCTTTAATAATGAATTATAGATTATTACAGATTATCATCATTAGCTTTTTCTTCTACCTTGTCTTCTTCGAGGTTATCTGTTCTTATAAGGTTAATGAACACTGTACTGGAGATCCTGTGATCAAATCACTAGGAAGACCAACCAGGTGGCTAGTCTTTTCCTCTATTTCCTTATAATATGGCTGCAAAAGCTGCTTCTTGAACCCATTTGCATGAATTTTACATTAACCATCATTACATGCTAGAAATATACCTTTTCTTTCAAAAGCCTACGAATCACAAATTTGTCAAACCGTTGACTGAAATATGCATGAACTTGCACTTAGGAATATGATGATATATTGCACCTGCTTTGACTATGAATTATGGATTTTATATATCACAAAATAAAGCCGGGACACCAACAGGAATGAATGAAATAAAGGTGAGAGGATCAGAAGGTGCAAAATAATGGAATACACGTGTACAATGGATACTTTATTTCTGATACTGTATATTGCAGGGGTTTCCCCATCTTGTAAAGTGCTGGAATATCGCCAGCATATGCCATCACTTTCTGATCCCCACCGATCCCTTCACTGTTTTTCACTGCACAGTTATAGTATCCCAGTACCATTCCTACAACCGGTTACTGTCTTAAATGTCTAACCAATGTGTGACACCACCATGCCTTCTGTTTCCAGGTCTATTCATTAGGTGCTATGCAGTGGCGTACACACAATCCACGGGCCCCGGTGCGAAACTGATCCATGGGGCCCCCTTCCCGTCGACGCCCCCCCCCCCCAACCCGCTGCCGCGCGTGTGTGTATATATATATATATATATATATATATATATTATATACTGTATATTACTATATACACAAGCGGATGATATTCTGTATAACCCACGGTATTCCCACGTAAAACCAGCTCTGCTACATTATGTAGCAGAGCTGGTTTTGTCATGCATTTCTTTTGCCTTCATATAGTAAAATACTTCATTGGCCTATTAATGGCTTTATAACTAACTCTGCTATATTTCTGTAGCCTACAACCTCTGACTGCCCAGTTGAAACTACTACACCCAACATGTTCTGGCAGTAATAGTAAATGGATATTGGTGCAATTCTGAGCTACTAGTCTATATAATACATATGCAGGCTACAGAAATATAGCAGAGTTAGTTATAAAGCCATTGATAGGCCAATGAAGTATTTTACCATATGAAGGCAAAAGAAATGCATGACAAAACCAGCTCTGCTACATCCAAGCATATACTAGAAGCTCAATAGAAGTGCCTACACAAAAGAGCTGCACCCCAAGACAACTGAAAAAAAAAACATTACTTCATAGCACAAGTCACCAGTCATAACTTTACATACATTGCCCAACTCTCAGCCCCCATCAGACCTCACTCACTCTGAAAGCCGGACCGGCTACTTTGCGCAGCGCTCTCCCTTTCTTTTCCGGCGCCTTCTCCCTGTCCCTGCATCTCAACGTCATGTCCGGCACGCCGCACTGCCGACCGGGGAGGAGACTCAGGGGCAGGAGCGTACATAAAAATCACTGGGCCCCATAGCAGGAATCTAAATTGGCCCCCCATTCCCCTTTAATAGCCCCTCCCTTTGTTCCATGAACTATGCTTGCTGCTGCGTTTTATAATTTATGCCATCAGGGCAGTATTGGGATTACAAAACAGTCCTGGCACACAAAAGAGGTATAATAGGTGCAGTGTGTACAGATGTATATTATATACAGCAGTGTACAGTTATATGAGGTACGCGGTATAATATATGCAGTGTGTACAGGTATATAGTATATACAGCAGTGTACTGATATGTGAGGGACGGGGTATAATATATGCAGTGTATACAGTATATACAGTAGTGTAATATGTGAGGTATAATAGATGCAGTGTGTACAGGTATATAGTAAATACAGCAGTGTATTGACACCTCATACCTCACATATCAGTACACTGCTGTATATACTATATATCTGTACACACTGCATCTATTATACCTCATACCTCACATATCAGTGCACTGCTGTATATACTATATATCTGTACACACAGCATCTATTATACCTTGTACCTCACATATCAGTGCACTGCTGGATATACTATATATCTGTACATATTGCATGTATAATACTGTGTAATATATGCAGTGTGTGTGTGTGTATGTGTATATATATATATACACACACACACACAGAGCAGTGTATTGATGTGAGACATAGAAGGTATAATACTGTAGATGCAGTGTTTACAGAGATATGTGGTCAGTTATACATTATGGTCACTGTGTGTGTGAGGTACATGAGGTAGTGGTCACTGTAACTGTCTGAAGTATTATATATGAGTGAGCAATGAGTAAAAACAGGGCATGGAGGGGGGGTAAATGATGAAAAGTGGAGGACCTCCTCTTACCACTCCAGTCCAGTCTGTATGAATTAACGCAGAGCCGATTGTGAACTTCTAATACTTGCTGTTAGGGGTTGAAGGACCTGGGATGATGTCATCACAGGTCCTGGCAGATATACCTTTGAAACCTAGGAACTACACCATTTTTGGTGCAGTTCCTTTGCTAGATTCTGCAGGACCTGTGATGTTGAATATGATGTCATCACAGGTCCTGGCAGATGCACTGTTCTAACCTGGGAACTACACTTTACACTGTGCAGTTCCCTTACAGGACCTCTGATGACATCATCAAAGGTCCTTTAGCTTTAGAAAGCTAAATAGGAGCAATTAGGGGGCGGGGCCTCTCCTCCACTTCGGGCCCCGTCTGCCTATATGGTAGGTAGCCACTGCTCAGGGGGAGGAGACTCAAGGGAGGGTAGGGCTGGCAGCAAGGAAACTCAACACTGGGGGGCGGGCCCCGGGCCTGCCGCCCGGGTTATACAGGCACAGCACTACTGCAGGGCGGGTGCACAGGCGGCCGGGGAGGAGACTTAGGGGGAGGAGACTCAAGGGAGGGTAGGGCTGGCAGCAGGAAAACTCAACACTGGGGGGCGGGCCCCGGGCCGGCCGCCCGGGTTATACAGGCACAGTACTACTGCAGGGCGGGTCCACAGGCGGCTGGGCCCCCTGGAGTGCCGGGCCCGGTCGCAAGTGCGACCCCTGCGACCCCTGTATGTACGCCACTGGTGCTATGTAACTGTTATGTGTTGTATTTCATGCACTGTGCTTGGTTGTCCAGCAGTGTATCTGAGAGTACCTTTAGATAGAATGGAACTTACCATTCAATTTTCCACCCTTTTGGGCAGTAGTGGGCTAGTTCCACTTCCTACCAAGGGAGGGGTTTGCAGGAAGCTGGAGTGGAGTTGACAGTTGGAGCAAGAGAGTGAATGTCCCGGCCTATGGTGTGTATAGTGACATTTTCCTTCACTTGGTTGCCCGTGACTACGTTTGGTGTTTTATGCATGTGGTGGCAGTGTCTCGGCCTTCTGGCTGATCCCCAGGATATGGTTGCCACGCATGCTGTTGCCCGCGGCAACAGGTGAAGTGTGTGTTTATGTTGTACTTCCTCTTTAAGTGGCCGTCTTCCCTTGCCTTGTGTTGGAAGGGTTAACTTCCCTCCTAGTGTGTGTACTGGGTGTGTCTGTGTGTGGGTGTGGCTACATGGGCTATAAAGCCTCAGTTTAGATCAGTAGTCTGAGGGGTACTTCAGCCATGGTTAGCTGGAGTCATCCTCCTGTGTTATACCATCTGCCAGTGGGGGCCACCCTTGTGGTCATAGGTTCATGTATGGTGTTATGAAGATGTTTCTTTGGTCTTTATTTATTGCAGCTTATGGTTTCCTGGGTTCCCGTGTGATGTGTGGTGTGTGCTGTGTCCTTTGTGTTGTTGTCGACAGCAGCAATTGTACATGGGTTCCAGTTTGTGTGTCTGTGGCAGGTAGGTGTGGTACTAGTTTCACTTTCCTGCCATTGCCATATGTCTGTTTATGTTTCCCCTTTCTTTATATAGCTTGGCCAGTGAGACTCCTGTTCATCCGTATCTAGGAGGAACAGGTAGTCTTACCCTGCTTCTAGTCCAGGGCCACCCTGAGGGCTAGCAGGGACTATTAGGTTCCGGTGTATGAGCCCTCCTACCATCAGGGTTGGCTCATACGGTTAGGAGTCAGGGTCAGATTAGGGACGCAATAGGAGGTGACCTGCTCCCTGATTCCTGTCCTGGCCTTGCATCGACCATCCATCTTCTTACATCACACGGCTGAGGGTTTTCCCCATCCTCAGCCGTGACAGTGAAACAGCATGATGTGCTGCAGAAGCTTTGGGAATGTAACTCAGAGAGCAGCATACTCATGAAATATAAAAGGACGTATTAATACTTTTGAGAAGGAAAACCATGTTAAAGACACCCTACTCAGCAAAACGGCTCACAGGATTCCTACCTCTCATAAGAAACAGTAACTGAAGCTGATAGGAACCAGACTGAAGCCAGAGATTAGCACAGTAGCAGAGAGAGAAAGGAAAGTATTCAAGTTCATCTGCCAGTTAACCCTTAAGCTGCTGGAGCCAAGAGAAAGATCAAGTATTGTCTGGATGACACAAGTTTATTGTAAGTTTATTCAAGTAAAAACCATTGAACTTTACCAAGTCTGGGCTCTACTTACCAACTACAACTCTTATGTTGCTATGGAGACTAATCCCGTGAGCAACAGTATCCAGGTAGGAGCACCATTACATAAACTATTAAAGCATCATCATCACTCAGCAGCCCACCAAAAAGTAGCGACCAGCCACTCACATTGCAGGAAATGGCAGCGTGTCCCTTTTTCTGTACAGATCTGGTTGGCTGTATCAGGTAAACCATACTGGTAAGTGGGTATCTTCAACAGTGATGGCCAGTTCGCATTGTTCGCCTGCGAACACATGCGGGCTGCCATCTTTTCTCACAAGTCAGTGCCTTGGTGGGCCAAGGCACTGACACAGTAATAGGCCCCAAAGGTCAAGCAGAAGACAACCCCATTTGAGTTGACATTGATGATCAGTGATGGCCAGTTCGCATTGTTCGCCGGCGAAAACACAAGCGGGCTGCCATCTTTTCTCACAAGTCCGGCGAGGCACAGGTAAGCCCTTACCTGTGCCTGTGTTGGGAGTCACTCTGAAACAAATGCGGTCAGCAGGAGCAGGCAGTTCTGAGAACAGCCCGATGAAGGCTCCCGGCGGCTGTTCTCGGAACTGCCTGCTCCCGGAGACCGCATTTGTTTTCAGACCATGTCCGGACACAGGCACAGATAAGGGCTTACTTGTGCCTCGCCGGACTTGTGAGAAAAGATGGCAGCCCGCTTGTGTTTTCGCGGGCGAACAATGCGAACTGGCCATCACTGATCTTCAATGTCAACTCCAATGGGGTTGTCTTCTGCTTGACCTTTGGGGCCCATTACTGTGTCAGTGCCTTGGCCCACCATAGTACACAGGGGTGAATATTTATGAATTCATTGAGATTCGGTTTAGCAGGGGCATCACTAAGCATTATCATCAGAGGCCTGTGCCCCAGATTATAAGTGCCCAAAACAACTGGCAAGCAGAAATGCTAACTTTAATTATTTGACTCTTTGCTGCTGTGTCCCTGTCTGACACAACGTGCCCTGTGGCAGCGTGCATACTGCATACCCTGGCACAATTCCTCTGCCCTCAAATCCTCCTCTCCAGTGGAATGGTCCTCAGAGTTACTACAATTGGTGTGGCCACATCATATCATGGGATCTGCACAACTGTGGAACCCGCAATCAGTGTCTGCAGCACAGAAACAACTTAAAGTGTCCCAGACTGTTTTCCTCTTCCATGGCTAAGGTAGGTTCTTTATTTGTGGCCACTGGCCTAGAACCCCTGCTCTGTCCTTGAAACTTAACGGGGAAGCATTAACTGGACATCATTTCTGTATGGGGGCATTAAACAGTTGTCTCACTTCAGCAAATAGCATTTATCATGCAGAGAAAGTTAATACAAGGCAGTTACTAATGTATTGTTACTATCCATATTGCCTCTTTTGATTCATTCCAGCACATTATACACTGCTCGTTTCCATGCTTACGACCACCCTGCAATCCAGCAATTGTCGTGCTTGAACACTGGGAAAAGTCATCATGACGGTCTGGGTCAGATGAAAAAAGAAGAGAAAATGTGAAGGATCATAGTGTGGAGATATTTTTGGGGAGGAGGGCAAAGCATATTTTAGACTTATGGCATTGCACCTGCAGATTAGTAACTGTAATGAAGATTAGTTTTCACTTTTATATTTTCTGTTGATCACTGTATATAAAGAGTTATAAACCTAATGAAATTTAAGTCTAAGGGTGGGGGGTGCAATACTTTTTTGAGGCACTGTATGTAACTAAAGAAGTCATTGTTTTGTGATACGTCGGACTATAAAAGTTTGGCAGAGCTCATGGGAGCACCGTCATCTCGGATCCTTTATTTTGAAGGTAATTTTTTGCTATCATATACGTTACCAGTTCTCCACAAATGTTAATTAGGGTCAAGTCTTTTTAGATTAGATAAATTAAATGAATCAAGCTCCGGTAATGAGTTTATATCAGGAGATTTGTTTTATGAAAGTCAAATTATCTTTTTCATCTCTTAATATCGTCAGGCCCAGAAGAGGCGAGAAGTAATTATTCTGTTCTTAATTGAGAGTTAATGAATACAATATAATTTAAATCCAAAAACTGTACTTTATACAATATTTACATAAAGCTAATTTAACTAAGCCTTAAGTTCATGTCATCTACTCTATCATGATGCTATATGATGCTTGATAAAACTCAGAGATGTGAAAAATTATTTTCCCCCTGCTAGATATACGTTATTATTTCACATTTTTCACTCTGAATAGTTACTCAGAGCATCTGAGCAATGATATTGCTTAGTTTTTGAGATATGAAAAGGTTGGGGCGGGGGATTTAGAAAAACACATTGGGTGCAAGCACACAGAGTATTTATATATATATATACAGGTCCTTCTCAAAAAATTAGCATATTGTGATAAAGTTCATTATTTTCTGTAATGTACTGATAAACATTAGACTTTCATATATTTTAGATTCATTACACACCAACTGAAGTAGTTCAAGCCTTTTATTGTTTTAATATTGATGATTTTGGCATACAGCTCATGAAAACCCAAATTTCCTATCTCAAAAAATTAGCATATTTCATCCGACCAATAAAAGAAAAGTGTTTTTAATACAAAAAAAGTCAACCTTCAAATAATTATGTTCAGTTATGCACTCAATACTTGGTCGGGAATCCTTTTGCAGAAATGACTGCTTCAATGCGGCGTGGCATGGAGGCAATCAGCCTGTGGCACTGCTGAGGTGTTATGGAGGCCCAGGATGCTTCGATAGCGGCCTTAAGCTCATCCAGAGTGTTGGGTCTTGCGTCTCTCAACTTTCTCTTCCCAATATCCCACAGATTCTCTATGGGGTTCAGGTCAGGAGAGTTGGCAGGCCAATTGAGCACAGTAATACCATGGTCAGTAAACCATTTACCAGTGGGGTTGGCACTGTGAGCAGGTGCCAGGTCGTGCTGAAAAATGAAATCTTCATCTCCATAAAGCTTTTCAGCAGATGGAAGCATGAAGTGCTCCAAAATCTCCTGATAGCTAGCTGCATTGACCCTGCCCTTGATAAAACACAGTGGACCAACACTAGCAGCTGACATGGCACCCCAGACCATCACTGACTGTGGGTACTTGACACTGGACTTCAGGCATTTTGGCATTTCCCGCTCCCCAGTCTTCCTCCAGACTCTGGCACCTTGATTTCCGAATGACATGCAACAGCCCAGTGCTGCTTCTCTGTAGCCCAGGTCAGGCGCTTCTGCCGCTGTTTCTGGTTCAAAAGTAGCTTGACTTTGGGAATGCGGCACCTGTAGCCCATTTCCTGCACACGCCTGTACACGGTGGCTCTGCATGTTTCTACTCCAGACTCAGTCCACTGCTTCCGCAGGTCCCCCAAGGTCTGGAATCGGTCCTTCTCCACAATCTTCCTCAGGGTCCGGTCACCTCTTCTCGTTGTGTAGCGTTTTCTGCCACACTTTTTCCTTCCCACAGACTTCCCACTGAGGTGCCTTGATACAGCACTCTGGGAACAGCCTATTCGTTCACAAATTTCTTTCTGTGTCTTACCCTCTTGCTTGAGGGTGTCAATGATGGCCTTCTGGACAGCAGTCAGGTCGGCAGTCTTACCCATGATTGCGGTTTTGAGTAATGAACCAGGCTGGGAGTTTTTAAAAGCCCCAGGAATCTTTTGCAGGTGTTTAGAGTTAATTAGTTGATTCCGATGATTAGGTTAATAGCTCGTTTAGAGAACCTTTTCATGATATGCTAATTTTTTTAGATAGGAATTTTGGGTTTTCATGAGCTGTATGCCAAAATCATCAATATTAAAACAATAAAAGGCTTGAACTACTTCAGTTGTGTGTAATGAATCTAAAATATATGAAAGTCTAATGTTTATCAGTACATTACAGAAAATAATGAACTTTATCACAATATGCTAATTTTTTGAGAAGGACCTGTATATATATATATATATATACAGTACAGACCAAAAGTTTGGACACACCTTCTCATTCAAAGAGTTTTCTTTATTTTCATGACTATGAAAATTGTAGATTCACACTGAAGGCATCAAAACTATGAATTAACACATGTGGAATTATATACATAACAAAAAAGTGTGAAACAACTGAAAATATGTCATATTCTAGGTTCTTCAAAGTAGCCACCTTTTGCTTTGATTACTGCTTTGCACACTCTTGGCATTCTCTTGATGAGCTTCAAGAGGTAGTCACCTGAAATGGTTTTCACTTCACAGGTGTGCCCTGTCAGGTTTAATAAGTGGGATTTCTTGCCTTATAAATGGGGTTGGGACCATCAGCTGCGTTGTGGAGAAGTCAGGTGGATACACAGCTGATAGTCCTACTGACTAGACTGTTAGAATTTGTATTATGGCAAGAAAAAAGCAGCTAAGTAAAGAAAAACGAGTGGCCATCATTACTTTAAGAAATGAAGGTCAGTCAGTCTGAAAAATTAGGAAAACTTTGAAAGTGTCCCCAAGTGCAGTCACAAAAACCATCAAGCGCTACAAAGAAACTGGCTCACATGCGGACTGCCCCAGGAAAGGAAGACCAAGAGTCAGCTCTGCTGCGGAGGATAAGTTCATCCGAGTCACCAGCCTCAGAAATCGCAGGTTAACAGCAGCTCAGATTAGAGACCAGGTCAATGCCACACAGAGTTCTAGCAGCAGACACATCTCTAGAACAACTGTTAAGAGGAGCCTGTGTGAATCAGGCCTTCATGGTAGAATATCTGCTAGGAAACCACTGCTAAGGACAGGCAACAAGCAGAAGAGACTTGTTTGGGCTAAAGAACACAAGGAATGGACATTAGACCAGTGGAAATCTGTGCTTTGGTCTGATGAGTCCAAATTTAAGATCTTTGGTTCCAACCACCGTGTCTTTGTGCAACGCAGAAAAGGTGAACGGATGGACTCTACATGCCTGGTTCCCAACGTGAAGCATGGAGGAGGAGGTGTGATGGTGTGGGGTGCTTTGCTGGTGACACTGTTGGGGATTTATTCAAAATTGAAGGCATACTGAACCAGCATGGCTACCGTAGCATCTTTCAGCAGCATGCTATTCCATCCGGTTTGCGTTTAGTTGGACCATCATTTATTTTTCAACAGGACAATGACCCCAAACACACCTTCAGGCTGTATAAGGGCTATTTGACCATGAAGGAGAGTGATGGGGTGCTGCGCCAGATGACCTGGCCTCCACAGTCACCGGACCTGAACCCAATCGAGATGGTTTGGGGTGAGCTGGACCGCAGAGTGAAGGCAAAAGGGCCAACAAGTGCTAAGCATCTCTGGGAATTCCTTCAAGACTGTTGGAAGACCATTTCAGGTGACTACCTCTTGAAGCTCATCAAGAGAATGCCAAGAGTGTGCAAAGCAGTAATCAAAGCAAAAGGTGGCTACTTTGAAGAACCTAGAATATGACATATTTTCAGTTGGTTAACACTTTTTTGTTATGTATATAATTCCACGTGTTAATTCATAGTTTTGATGCCTTCAGTGTGAATCTACAATTTTCATAGTCGCGAAAATAAAGAAAACTCTTTGAATGAGAAGGTGTGTCCAAACTTTTGGTCTGTACTGTATATATATAAGGATGAGCGAACTCGAACTGTATAGTTCGGGTTCGTACCGAATTTTGGGGTGTCCGTGACACGGACCCGAACCCGGACATTTTCGTAAAAGTCCGGGTTCGGGTTCGGTGTTCATCGCTTTCTTGGCGCTTTTGTGACGCTTTCTTGGCGCTTTTTGAAAGGCTGCAAAGCAGCCAATCAACAAGCGTCATACTACTTGCCCCAAGAGGCCGTCACAGCCATGCCTACTATTGGCATGGCTGTGATTGGCCAGAGCACCATGTGACCCAGCCTCTATTTAAGCTGGAGTCACATAGCGCCGCCCGTCACTCTGCTCTGATTAGCGTAGGGAGAGGTTGCGGCTGCGACAGTAGGGCGAGATTAGGCAGATTAACTCCTCCAAAGGACTTGATTAATCGATCGATCTGCAGCTGTGCATCATTGAGCTGCTGAAATTCAAATGCTCACTGTTTTTAGGCTGCCCAGACCGTTTGTCAGTCACTTTTTTCTGGGGTGATCGGCGGCCATTTTGTGTCTTGTGCGGTGCTGCGACCAAGTGCATCCAAGCTGCGACCAAGTGCTTTTAACCCTCAATGGTGTGGTTGTTTTTTGGCTAAAGCCTACATCAGGGTGAAGCTGTCACACCAAGTGCATTTAAGTCCAGCAATATTCTGTTTATTTTTTGGCCATATACTACATCAGGGGCAAGCTGCGCCTGTCACCAAGTGCATTTAACCCTCAATGGTGTGGTTGTTTTTTGGCTAAAGCCTACATCAGGGTGAAGCTGTCACACCAAGTGCATTTAACCAGCAATAGTCTGTTAATTTTTTGGCCATATACTAAATCAGGGGCAAGCTGCGCCCGTCACCAAGTGCATTTAACCAGCAATAGTCTGTTCATTTTTTGGCCATATACTACATCAGGGGCAAGCTGCGCCCGTCACCAAGTGCATTTAACCCTCAGTAGTGTGGTTGGTCAAGCTGTGACACCAAGTGCATTTAACCAGCAATAGTCTGTTCATTTTTTGGCCATATACTACATCAGGGGCAAGCTGCGCCCGTCACCAAGTGCATTTAACCCTCAGTAGTGTGGTTGGTCAAGCTGTGACACCAAGTGCATTTAACCAGCAATAGTCTGTTCATTTTTTGGCCATATACTACATCAGGGGCAAGCTGCGCCTGTCACCAAGTGCATTTAACCCTCAATGGTGTGGTTGTTTTTTGGCTAAAGCCTACATCAGGGTGAAGCTGTCACACCAAGTGCATTTAACCAGCAATATTCTGTTCATTTTTTGGCCATATACTACATCAGGGGCAAGCTGCGCCCGTCACCAAGTGCATTTAACCCTCAGTAGTGTGGTTGGTCAAGCTGTCACACCAAGTGCATTTAACCAGCAAAAGTGTGGTTATTTTTTGGCCATATCCCAGTCTAATTCTGTCACTAAATCCATACCGGTCACCCAGCGCCTAAATACTAGGCCTCAAATTTATATCCCGCTAAATCTGTCGTTACCGCTGTACTGTTGTGGCTGGGCAAGTTATTTAGTGTCCGTCAAAGCACATTTTTTGTTCAGGGTTGAAATACAATTCCCAATTTAGCAATTTCATAATTTAGTGGTTTCTGCTATATCAGAGCTATTTGAAATCTATCCCTAAAAGGGTATATAATATTCAAGGTGCACATAGGGTCATTCAGAATAACTTCACACACACGCTACTGTGCATTTCCAAGTCTAATTCTGTCAGTAAATCCATACCGGTCACCCAGCGCCTAAATACTAGGCCTCAAATTTATATCCCGCTAAATCTGTCGTTACCGCTGTCCTGTTGTGGCTGGGCAAGTTATTTAGTGTCCGCCAAAGCACATTTTTTGTTCTGGGTTGAAATACAATTCCCAATTTAGCAATTTCATAATTTAGTGGTTCCTGCTATATCAGAGCTTTTTGAAATCTATCCCTAAAAGGGTATATAATATTCAAGGTGCACATAGGGTCATTCAGAATAACTTCACACACACGCTACTGTGCATTTCCAAGTCTAATTCTGTCACTAAATCCATACCGGTCACCCAGCGCCTAAATACTAGGCCTCAAATTTATATCCCGCTGAATTTGAATACAATACATTGGGCCAAATAATATTTTTGTTGTTGTGGTGAACCATAGCAATGAGGAAAACATCTAGTAAGGGACGCGGACGTGGACATGGTCGTGGTGGTGTTAGTGGACCCTCTGGTGCTGGGAGAGGACGTGGCCGCTCTGCCACATCCACACGTCCTAGTGTACCAACTACCTCAGGTCCCAGTAGCCGCCAGAATTTACAGCGATATATGGTGGGGCCCAATGCCGTTCTAAGGATGGTAAGGCCTGAGCAGGTACAGGCATTAGTCAATTGGGTGGCCGACAGTGGATCCAGCACGTTCACATTATCTCCCACCCAGTCTTCTGCAGAAAGCGCACAGATGGCGCCTGAAAACCAAGCCCATCAGTCTGTCACATCACCCCCATGCATACCAGGGAAACTGTCTCAGCCTCAAGTTATGCAGCAGTCTCTTATGCTGTTTGAAGACTCCGCTGGCAGGGTTTCCCAAGGGCATCCACCTAGCCCTTCCCCAGCGGTGAAAGACATAGAATGCACTGACGCACAACCACTTATGTTTCCTGATGATGAGGACATGGGAATACCACCTCAGCATGTCTCTGATGATGACGAAACACAGGTGCCAACTGCTGCGTCTTTCTGCAGTGTGCAGACTGAACAGGAGGTCAGGGATCAAGACTGGGTGGAAGACGATGCAGGGGACGATGAGGTCCTAGACCCCACATGGAATGAAGGTTGTGCCACTGACTTTCACAGTTCGTAGGAAGAGGCAGTGGTGAGACCGAGCCAACAGCGTAGCAAAAGAGGGAGCAGTGGGCAAAAGCAGAACACCCGCCGCCAAGAGACTCCGCCTGCTACTGACCGCCGCCATCTGGGACCGAGCACCCCAAAGGCAGCTTCAAGGAGTTCCCTGGCATGGCACTTCTTCAAACAATGTGCTGACGACAAGACCCGAGTGGTTTGCACGCTGTGCCATCAGAGCCTGAAGCGAGGCATTAACGTTCTGAACCTGAGCACAACCTGCATGACCAGGCACCTGCATGCAAAACATGAACTGCAGTGGAGTAAACACCTTAAAACCAAGGAAGTCACTCAGGCTCCCCCTGCTACCTCTTCTGCTGCTGCCGCCTCGGCCTCTTCCTCTGCCTCTGGAGGAACGTTGGCACCTGCCGCCCAGCAAACAGGGGATGTACCACCAACACCACCACCACCTCAGTCACCAAGCGTCTCAACCATGTCACACGGCAGCGTTCAGCTCTCCATCTCACAAACATTTGAGAGAAAGCGTAAATTCCCACCTAGCCACCCTCGATCCCTGGCCCTGAATGCCAGCATTTCTAAACTACTGGCCTATGAAATGCTGTCATTTAGGCTGGTGGACACAGACAGCTTCAAACAGCTCATGTCGCTTGCTGTCCCACAGTATGTTGTTCCCAGCCGCCACTACTTCTCCAAGAGAGCCGTGCCTTCCCTGCACAACCAAGTATCCGATAAAATCAAGTGTGCACTGCGCAACGCCATCTGTAGCAAGGTCCACCTAACCACAGATACGTGGACCAGTAAGCACGGCCAGGGACGCTATATCTCCCTAACTGCACACTGGGTAAATGTAGTGGCAGCTGGGCCCCAGGCGGAGAGCTGTTTAGCGCACGTCCTTCCGCCGCCAAGGATCGCAGGGCAACATTCTTTGCCTCCTGTTGCCACCTCCTCCTTCTCGGCTTCCTCCTCCTCTTCTTCCACCTGCTCATCCAGTCAGCCACACACCTTCACCACCAACTTCAGCACAGCCCGGGGTAAACGTCAGCAGGCCATTCTGAAACTCATATGTTTGGGGGACAGGCCCCACACCGCACAGGAGTTGTGGCGTGGTATAGAACAACAGACCGACGAGTGGTTGCTGCCGGTGAGCCTCAAGTCCGGCCTGGTGGTGTGTGATAATGGGCGAAATCTCGTTGCAGCTCTGGGACTAGCCAATTTGACGCACATCCCTTGCTTGGCGCATGTGCTGAATTTGGTGGTGCAGAAGTTCATTCACAACTACCCCGACATGTCAGAGCTGCTGCATAAAGTGCGGGCCGTCTGTTCGCGCTTCCGGCGTTCACATCCTGCTGCTGCTCGCCTGTCTGCGCTACAGCGTAACTTCGGCCTTCCCGCTCACCGCCTCATATGCGACATGCCCACCAGGTGGAACTCCACCTTGCACATGCTGGACAGACTGTGCGAGCAGCAGCAGGCCATAGTGGAGTTTCAGCTGCAGCACGCACGGGTCAGTCGCACTACGGAACAGCACCACTTCACCACCAATGACTGGGCCTCCATGCGAGACCTGTGTGCCCTGTTGCGCTGTTTCGAGTACTCCACCAACATGGCCAGTGGCGATGATGCCGTTATCAGCGTTACAATACCACTTCTATGTCTCCTTGAGAAAACACTTAGGGCGATGATGGAAGAGGAGGTGGCCCAGGAGGAGGAGGAGGAGGAGGAGGAAGAGGGGTCATTTTTAGCACTTTCAGGCCAGTCTCTTCAAAGTGACTCAGAGGGAGGTTTTTGGCAACAGCAGAGGCCAGGTACAAATGTGGCCAGCCAGGGCCCACTACTGGAGGACGAGGAGGACGAGGATGAGGAGGAGGTGGAGGAGGATGAGGATGAAGCATGGTCACAGCGGGGTGGCACCCAACGCAGCTCGGGTCCATCACTGGTGCGTGGCTGGGGGGAAAGGCAGGACAATGACGATACGCCTCCCACAGAGGACAGCTTGTCCTTACCCCTGGGCAGCCTGGCACACATGAGCGACTACATGCTGCAGTGCCTGCGCAACGACAGCAGAGTTGCCCACATTTTAACCTGTGCGGACTACTGCGTTGCCACCCTGCAGGATCCACGCTACAAAGACAATGTGCCCACCTTACTTCCTGCACTGGAGCGTGATAGGAAGATGCGCGAGTACAAGCGCACGTTGGTAGACGCACTACTTAGAGCATTCCCAAATGTCACAGGGGAACAAGTGGAAGCCCAAGGCCAAGGCAGAGGAGGAGCAAGAGGTCGCCAAGGCAGCTGTGTCAATGCCAGCTCCTCTGAGGGCAGGGTTAGCATGGCAGAGATGTGGAAAACTTTTGTCAACACGCCACAGCTAACTGCACCACCACCTGATACGCAACGTGTTAGCAGGAGGCAACATTTCACTAACATGGTGGAACAGTACGTGTGCACACCCCTCCACGTACTGACTGATGGTTCGGCCCCATTCAACTTCTGGGTCTCTAAATTGTCCACGTGGCCAGAGCTAGCCTTTTATGCCTTGGAGGTGCTGGCCTGCCCGGCGTCCAGCGTTTTGTCTGAACGTGTATTCAGCACGGCAGGGGGCGTCATTACAGACAAACGCAGCCGCCTGTCTACAGCCAATGTGGACAAGCTGACGTTCATAAAAATGAACCAGGCATGGAGCCCACAGGACCTGTCCGTCCCTTGTGCAGATTAGACATTAACTACCTCCCCTTAACCATATATTATTGGACTCCAGGGCACTTCCTCATTCAATCCTATTTTTATTTTCATTTTACCATTATATTGCGAGGCTACCCAAAGTTGAATGAACCTCTCCTCTGCCTGGGTGCCGGGGCCTAAATATATGCCAATGGACTGTTCCAATGTTGGGTGACGTGAAGCCTGATTCTCTGCTATGACATGCAGACTAATTCTCTGCTGACATGAAGCCAGATCCTCTGTTACGGGACCTCTCTCCTCTGCCTGGGTGCTGGGCCTAAATATCTGACAATGGACTGTTGCAGTGCTGGGTGACGTGAAGCCTGATTTTCTGCTATGACATGCAGACTGATTCTCTGCTGACATGAAGCCAGATCCTCTGTTACGGGACCTCTCTCCTCTGCCTGTGTGCTGGGCCTAAATATATGCCAATGGACTGTTGCAGTGGTGGCTGACGTGAAGCCTCATTCTCTGCTATGACATGCAGACTAATTCTCTGCTGACATGAAGCCAGATTGTCTGTTACGGGACCTCTCTCCTCTGCCTGGGTGCTGGGCCTAAATTTATGAAAATGGATGGTTGCAGTGGTGGGTGACGTGAAGCCTGATTCTCTGCTATGATATGAAGACTGATTCTCTGCTGACATGAAGCCAGATTGTCTGTTACGGGACCTCTCTCCTCTGCCTGGGTGCTGGGCCTAAATTTATGAAAATGGACTCTTACAGTGGTGGCTGACGTGAAGCCTGATTTTCTGCTATGACATGCAGACTGATTCTCTGCTGACATGAAGCCAGATCCTCTGTTACGGGACCTCTCTCCTCTGCCTGTGTGCTGGGCCTAAATATATGCCAATGGACTGTTGCAGTGGTGGCTGACGTGAAGCCTCATTCTCTGCTATGACATGCAGACTAATTCTCTGCTGACATGAAGCCAGATTGTCTGTTACGGGACCTCTCTCCTCTGCCTGGGTGCTGGGCCTAAATTTATGAAAATGGACTGTTGCAGTGGTGGGTGACGTGAAGCCTGATTCTCTGCTATGACATGCAGACTAATTCTCTGCTGACATGAATCCAGATCCTCTGTTACGGGACCTCTCTCCTCTGCCTGGGTGCTGGGCCTAAATTTATGAAAATGGACTGTTGCAGTGGTGGGTGACGTGAAGCCTGATTCTCTGCTATGACATGCAGACTAATTCTCTGCTGACATGAAGACAGATTCTCTGTTACGGGACCTCTCTCCTCTGGCTGGGTGCTGGGCCTAAATATATGCCAATGGACTGTTGCAGTGGTGGCTGACGTGAAGCCTGATTCTCTACTATGACATGCAGACTGATTCTCTGCTGACATGAAGACAGATTCTCTGTTACGGGACCTCTCTCCTCTGCCTGGGTGCCGGGGCCTAAATATCTGAGAATGGACTGTTCCAGTGGTGGGTGACGGGAAGCCAGATTCTCTGCTATGGGACCTCTCTCCAATTGATTTTGGTTAATTTTCATTTATTTAATTTTTATTTTAATTCATTTCCCTATCCACATTTGTTTGCAGGGGATTTACCTACATGTTGCTGCCTTTTGCAGCCCTCTAGCCCTTTCCTGGGCTGTTTTACAGCCGTTTTAGTGCCGAAAAGTTCGGGTCCCCATTGACTTCAATGGGGTTCGGGTTCGGGACGAAGTTCGGATCGGGTTCGGATCCCGAACCCGAACATTTTCGGGAATTTCGGCCGAACTTCTCGAACCCGAACATCCAGGTGTTCGCTCAACTCTATATATATATATATATATATATATATATATATATATATAGTGTGTATTGTGGGGTTTCGCTCAGGTAGATAAGGTAAGCGGGCGCAGTACAGAGGCAAAATACAAGTTCTTAACTCAAAACGTCAGTGTTTATTCACACTTGAGGCAATTGCACAAAACAGCAAGTAACTTTGCAGTCTTGGTGTTAATTTACACACAATGGAAAGTTCATATAACACAAATCACCTTGCTGGCAGTACTGCCTCCAGTAGCCCACAGTAGGCTTTAGGGGTCCTGTTTCCCCAGCATGCATCTCTCAGTCCTGCAGCACAGCACAAAGTCTCAGATCCCCAAAACAGAGACATCTCTGCTGAGCCCAGCTGCCTATCTAAGGACAGCTAGGTGCTGCCAAATCCCAGACCGGCACTTAAACTCAGCTGCACATCCTTGGAGGAAAATACCTGCCTTGCCAGACATAACTCCTCACTGTGTCACAATATATATATATACTGCAAATTCTCCATCAAGAAATTGCATTTGGAAAATCTGCAAAGGTTTCACAACAGCAACAAAGTGGATGACAGTTCAGCTGGCTTATCAACACTCTGCATAAAAAGTCTTCACAGAGATCAACCTCTGGGCTGGCACAAATTTTATATAAATTTTTTGCTGTGGTATGCATCAGATGAAATCTGCAACATATCCTCAGCAAAATCCATGTGAAAATTCAATGGATTTTGATATCAATGTTGTCGTTCTGCCGCAAGCTTGCTTTGGATTTTTCCTTTGCTTTTTACGTCCTGTGTAGACCTACATACAGTGGCGTAGCTAAAAGGTCATGGGCCCTGGTGCAAGAGTTCATCCTGGGCCCCCTTCCCTCAGTGCTTTGTGGCCAGGGGCAGGGAAGCTCATAGCCTTCCTGCTGCCTGAGGCAAAAATTGAAACGGCAACCCTCCCCATGCTAAATTCTTGACCTAACCCATTTCCTCCCGCCAGAGGTGTAACTTGACCAGCATGCGCTTTCTATAATAACGGTGTCTTCTTATGTGGCACAAGGGTCTTTGGGGTCCCCTTAGGCTCCTGTGCCCGGTAGCGACTGCTACCTCTACACCCCCTATAGCTACGCCCCTGCCCACATATTTACTTCATTGTAAGGTGGAACAGGCAAAAATGTGTTAAAGGGTTTCTGCCACCCCAATTTTCACTATTAAACAGGCTGACATAATGCATGTGAAAATGTCTCCTGAATTTAACTCTGCATTTCTTTTATTTAAGTATGACCCCATTTTTGCGTAATTTTAACCTTTATTATATGCAAATTTGCCTCTAGGAGCAAGGGGGGGGGGGGCTTTGCACCTGCTCCTAGAGGCTCCGTTCGCCCACCTCATTTCCAGGCCCTTCTGTCTTGATTGACAGGGCCAGGCCACCGTTGGTTCTCCTGCCGGCCCTGTCTGCCGTGTAAATCTCGTGCCTGCGCCGTCCTGTTCAGTATATGGCGCAGGCGCAGTGAGGAAGGCGGAAGCCAGCAGCCGGCAGCCTGCTTAATAGCAAAAATTGGGGTGACAGAAACCCTTTAAAGGGGTTTTCTGGGACTTAGATGTTGATGAACTATCCACATGATAGATCATATGTATCAGCTGTTTCGGACAGCCACCGGCACCAGAAACTATACAGTGGATTGAACGCTTTGTCCTACTATTCTATTATTTTACCTCCTGGGACACTATTACATCTTAGGGACTATGGATGGCAAGCTTGTGTAAAAGTTCGGAAAAGGTGAGGGTACTGGAAAAGATATTCATGTGTTTACATATGCAGGGGTGAGCCGTAGCTGAAAGAAGTTGTCATGGTGTTCTGGGCTGAATGGAGAAGAAAAGGAAGGTAATAATTAACTTTAATGAGAGAATAATGAATTTAACTATATTGTAATGAGTCAGAACACCATATAGTGTGTGTGTGTATATATATATTGTGGTGATTTGCTCCAGTAGACAGGCTTGCGGACGCAGTATAGAGGCAACGACAACGTCTTTAAGTGAAACAGTTCAGTGTTTTATTCACACATAAGGAAAGTGACAACAAAAAGTTAGTTTCAAGGAAAAAACTGTCACCTTGAGTCTGGTGTTTGCTCACACCAGGCAGCAACACATAAGTCCTTGGGTGAAACAGAAGTCCACGTGCTTTCATCCAAACAAGATAGCAGGCCTTAATCCAAGCTCAAACTCTCAGGCCCCAACACAGAGACTGGCAAAGCTCCACTGTCAGATGGAGGATAATCCACACCCAGCTGAGACTGCTGGCTGGGTTTTATATCCCTAACCGAAACCCCGCCTGGAACGTGGGGAACAGCCACCCACCCTGCACTTTGGTTGCTCACCAGTAAGAGCCGGCCCGAATCGGCTTTACAGCCACACTGACACTTAAAATTAACGGCTCTTAACGGAACATCAGTGACACATATCCTCCTTCAATGACGGCCCCTTGCGCTTTCCTACATTATATATATATATATATATATATAATGTGTGTTTTCGGAAAGTCTTCAGACTCTTTCACTTTTTTTTACATTTTGTTATGTTGCAGCATTCAATGCTGCCTGGGTGAAGAAGGGAATATGGCCAGGTTCAGCTCTGAACCCGGACAACCCCTTTACGTAATCTGGGGAGAAGTGCCTTGGTAAGAGAAGTGACAAAGAACGCAATGATTACTCTGACTAAGCTCCAACCACCTGAATTTACCACAAGTGGCTCCAATCAAGGTGTAGAAACATCTCAAAGATGATGAAGAGAAATGGGAGCCCCAGAGCTAAATGTCAAGTGTAAATGCGAAAATTTAATTTTTTCCTTTTTAATAAATTTTCAAACATTTCTAAAATTTTGTTTTCACATTTTCACTCACATACTATTCTCACTGGGGTATTGAGTGCAGAATGATGGGGGAAATATGATTTTTAACTTCTTAATTTTAAGAAGCAATATAACAAAACGTGAAAGAGTCTGAACACTTTACAAATGCAATGTGTGTGTATATATATATATATATTTATATATTGTAGAAAGGCGCAAGGGACTGTAAGAAGCAGTCATGTAATGTCTCTAAGTTTCATTATGCTGGTAAATTGTGTTAAAATTTAATGTATAATGCTATTTCAGTAATACAGATAAATGTAAATGCCTGCAGTATTCGTTTGGTCAGTAGATGGCAGCATAGGACCAATTTGCATTGAAGTTTACCATAGAGAAAGTGTATTAATGTGATACTGGCTCTTTAAGGCAGCAGTTAAGTGTTGAAGTGATACGCCCCTTATGATGTCAGCCTGCCTCAGTGTGAGCAGGAAGAAAGAGGAAGAGAGACTGGAACTATAACGGCTGCCATATTGGCTAGATAGAAAGCAAGTTCTGTGCTGTGTAAGACGTGTGTGGAGATACTAAAGGACTTTCCTGTGCAGCCAAGCTGTGTGAACTTCAGTCTAGAGACGGGTGGAGTATAAAGAGACTGTGCATTTAGTGAAGCCAAGTTAAAAAGGACTGTGCAGCAACTAACCTGTGGAGCCGACATTGGGCTGAGTGGATTGCCACAAACAGTAAAGAGACTCACAGTGCTGTCGAGGTACCGGACAGTAACTGTAATAATCCTGGATTATATTCAACTGGTTTTCCGGCCTGCTGGGGAGGACTTCTTTGTTGCGGATCCTGCGCTGGTTAAAGGAAAAGGACGACATCGGGCCCCACCGTGCACTTCCACAAACTGTAAGAGGTCCACTTGGACCACTGGGATAAGGGGGGGTGCACACCCGCTTGAAAGTTAGGGTCAGTTAGGGATAGTTCCTGGGACTGTTATTTCTTAGTGTCTGCACTGTGAATACGGACACAGTAAAGGTGAAAATTGTTGCAGTATTTGACTTGTATTGTTTATACTGTTTTGAATATTTTGCTTGTCTTTACCTCTGTAACTTCACTGTTAACCTGCTTTTATTAATTTATAGTAAATGCAATTTTCTTAATCTTGACTTCTGCGTACGCACTCTTTTCTGGTTGCGGAGTCAAACCACCTGCCTTGCTCTCGGTTCACAGGACCATCGTTGACGAAAGGTATGTGTCACCGGGGTTCCTGGCCTCGCCGGAGTAAGAGACAGTTTTCATGTGTCAGCAGCAGTTGCTGTTTGACACCTTGGTATTTAGTATAGCTGTAATAGCTGATCCGGGATGGCTCTTACTGGGAGTAGTCAAAGTGCTGGGTGACTACTCCCCACGTTCCAGGCCGGGTCTTGACTGGTCTATATAAAAAACCCAGCCAGCAGTGTCAGCTTGTGGTAATTACCTCTCTCACTGACAGAGGAGCTCTGGCAATCCCTGGATTGGGATCTGAGCCGTGTGCAAGTCTGGAGGCCTAAGTTTGGGAGGTCTGCTCTGTCCTGAGCAATGCCGATCGGGGGTGAACTAACACCTAGGATAAGAGGTGACTCTTTTGCTGTATAAACTGTCTAGGTGTGAACGAACACGAAAACTGCAAATGGACTGTCGTACTGTTTTGTTGCCATAAGTGTGAATAAAACACTGAAATTTTTGAGTTACAAACTGGTCTTTGCCTCTATACTGCATCCGTTGTCCTGTCTACCAGAGCAAATCCCCACAACATATATATGTATATATATATATATATTTTTTTTATATATATATATATATATATATATATATATACATATATATATACTAGCAGAAGGGAATATTTAATCTATTTCATTTTATGTTTCCATGTGTCATAAAAAGATATCGACATAACAGTGATCTCTACAGTACCCGCCCCTTTAACAATGACCTCCTGTGCTCGCCCCTTTAACATTGACCTCCACAGTGCCTGCCCCTTTATACATGACCTTCACAGTGCCCGCCCTTTAACAGTGCATGCCCCTTTAACAGTGACCTCCACGGTGCCCGCCCCTTTAACAGTGCCTGCCCCTTTAGCATTGACCACCCCTTTAACAGTAACCTTCACAATGTCTGCCCCTTTAACAGAGAACTCCACAGTGCCCGCCCCTTTAAAAGTGACTTTCACAGTGACTGCCCCTTTTACAGTGACCGCCTCTTTAACAGTGACCGCCCTTTTAACTGTGACTTTCGCAGTGACCGCCCCTTTAACTGTGACTTTCACAGTGACCGCCCCTTTAACAGTGGCCGCCCCTTTAACAGTGACTTTTACAGTGACTGCCCCTTTAACAGTGACTTTCACAGTGACATCCCCTTTTAACAGTGACTTTCTCAGTGACCGCCCCTTTAATTGTGACCACCCCTTTAACAGTGACTTTCACAGTGGCTGCCGCTTTAACAGTGACTTTCACAGTGGCCGCCCATTTATCATTGACTTTCACAGTGACCGCCCTTTTACCAGTGACCTCCACAGTGACCGCCCCTTTAATAACAGTGACCTCCACTATGCCCGCCCCTTTAAAAACTGTGACCTCTACAGTGCCCATCCCTTTAAGCAGTAAAGAAAAATGGCTGGGTTGTTATGGAAACCTGGAGTAAAACTGTGTTTATGGCAGTTGGGATTTGAAGAGAAAGACTTGCAGGCTTGTATTGGCTAATATAGGTCATTTTTGGGGAATATCTCAGGAACGGTAAGTCCTAGAGAGCTGAGACCCCGACACCTGATGTACCTGTGTGCCAAATTTGGTGAAGATCGGTCCAGTCGTTTGGTTGCGCATAAAGAACGTCCAGACAGACAGAAACTCATTTTTATATATATAAGAGACTAGCAGAAAGATCCGGCTTCGCACGAGTATATTTCATCTATTTCATCTAAAGTTTCTGTGTGTCGTTAAAATATATCGACAGTTTTCCCCATAACACTGACCTCTACAGCAACCCGCCCCACTGTCTGCTGAGCTGTGTATCTAATCCTATCCTGTGTGATACTGTCTGCTGAGCTGTGTATCTAATCCTATCCTGTGTGATACTGTCTGCTGAGCTGTGTATCTAATCCTATCCTGTGTGATACTGTCTGCTGAGCTGTGTATCTATTCCTATCCTGTGTGATACTGTCTGCTGAGTTGTGTATCTAATCCTTGCTGAGCTGTGTACCTAATCCTATCCTGTGTGATACTGTCTGCTGAGCTGTGTATCTAATCCTATCCTCTGTGATACTGTCTGCTGAGCTGTGTATCTAATCCTATCCTGTGATACTGCCTGCTGAGCTGTGTATCTATTCCTATCCTGTGTGATACTGTCTGCTGAGTTGTGTATCTAATCCTTGCTGAGCTGTGTACCTAATCCTATCCTGTGTGATACTTTCTTCTGAGCTGTGTATCTAATCATATGTTGTGTGATACTGTCTGCTGAGCTGTGTATCTAATCCTATCCTGTGTGATACTGCCTGCTGAGATGTGTATCTAATCCTATCCTGTGTGATACTGTCTACTGAGCTGTGTATCTAATACTATCCTGTGTTATACTGTCTGCTCAGCTGTGTATCTAATCCTATCCTGTGTGATACTGTCAGCTGAGCTGTGTATCTAATCCTATCCTGTGTGATACTGTCTGCTGAGCTGTGGATCTAATCCTTGCTGAGCTGTGTATCTAATCCTATCCTGTGTGATACTGTCAGCTGAGCTGTGTATCTAATCCTATCCTGTGTGATACTGTCTGCTGAGCTGTGGATCTAATCCTTGCTGAGCTGTGTATCTAATCCTTGCTGAGCTGTGCATCTAATCCTATCCTGTGTAATACTGTCTGCTGAGCTGTGTATCTAATCCTATCCTGTGTGATACTATTTTCTGAGCTGTGTATCTAATTATATGTTGTGTGATACTGCCTGCTGAGCTATGTATCTAATCATATGTTGTGTGATACTGCCTGCTAAGCTGTGTATCTAATCCTTTCCTGTGTGATACTGTCTGCTGAGCTGTGTATCTAATCCTATCCTGTGTGATACTGTCTGCTGAGCTGTGTATCTAATCCTTGCTGAGCTATGTATCTAATCCTATCCTGTGTGATGGAGGTCAATGTTAAAGGGGCGGGTACTGTAGAGGCAAGGATTAGATGCACAGCTCAGCAGACAGTATCACACAGGATAGGAATAGATACACAGCTCAGCAGACAGTATCACACAGGATAGGATTAGATACACAGCTCTGCAGACAGTATCACACAGGATAGGATTAGATACACAGCTCAGCAGACAGTATCACACAGGATAGGAATAGATACACAGCTCAGCAGACAGTATCACACAGGAGAGGATTAGATACACAGCTGAGCAGACAGTATCACACAGAATAGGATTAGATACACAGCTCAGCAGACAGTATCACACAGGATAGGATTAGATACACAGCTCAGCAGGCAGTATCACACAACATATGATTAGATACACAGCTCAGAAGACAGTACCACACAGGATAGGATTAGCTACACAGCTCAGCAGACAGTATCACATAGGATAGGATTAGATACACAGCTCAGCAGACAGTATCACACAGGATAGGATTAGATACACAGCTCAGCACACAGTATCACACAGGGTAGTATTAGATACACAGCTCAGCAGACAGTATCACACAGGATAGGATTAGATACCCAGCTCAGCAGGCAGTATCACACAGGATAGGAATAGATGCTCAGCAGGCAGTATCACATAGGATAGGATTATATACATAGCTCAGCAGACAGTATCACAGAGGATAGGATTAGATACACAGCTCTTAGCAGATAGCATCACACAGGATAATGATACTGTCTGCTGAGCTATGTAGCTAATCCTATCCTATCCTGTGTTGTACTGTCTTCTGAGCTGTGTATCTAATCATATGTTGTGTGATACTGCCTGCTGAGCTGTGTATCTAATCCTATCCTGTGTGATACTGTCTGCTGAGCTGTGTATCTAATCCTATCCTGTGTGATACTGTCTGCTGAGCTGTGTATCTAATCCTCTCCTGTGTGATACTGTCTGCTGAGTTGTGTATCTAATCCTTGCTGAGCTGTGTACCTAATCCTATCCTGTGTGATACTGTCTGCTGAGCTGTGTATCTAATCCTATCCTGTGTGATACTGTCTGCTGAGCCAATGTATCTAATCCTATCCTGTGTGATACTGTCTGCTGAGCTGTGTATCTAATCCTATCCTGTGCAATACTGTCTGCTGAGCTGTGTATCTAATCCTATCCTGTGTGATACTGTCTGCTGAGCTGTGTATCTAATCCTTGCTGAGCTGTGTATCTAATCCTATACTGTGTTATACTGTCTGCTGAGCTGTGTATTTAATTCTATCCTGTGTGATACTGTCTGCTGAGCTGTGTATCTAATCCTATCATGTGTGATGCTGTCTGCTGAGCTGTGTATCTAATGCTATCCTGTGTGATACTGTCTGCTCAGCTGTGTATCTAATCCTCTCCTGTGTGATACTGTCTGCTGAGCTGTGTATCTATTCCTATCCTGTGTGATACTGTCTGCTGATCTTTGTATCTAATCTTATCCTGTGTGATACTGTCTGCTCAGTAGTGTATCTAATCCTATCCTGTGTGATACTGCCTGCTGAGCTTTGTATCTAATCTTATCCTATGTGATACTCTCTGCTGAGCTGTGTATATAATCCTATGCTGGTTGATACTGTCTGCTGAGCTGTGTATCTAATCCTTGCTGAGCTGTGTATCTAATTCTATCCTGTGTGATACTGTCTGCTGAGCTGTGTATCTAATCCTATCCTGTGTGATACTGTCTGCTGAGCTGTGTATCTAATCCTATCCTGTGTGGTACTGTCTGCTGAACTGTGTATCTAATCCTTGCTGAGCTGTGTATCTAATCCTATCCTGTGCGATACTCTCTGCTGAGCTGTGTATCTAATCCTATCATGTGTGATACTCTCTGCTGAGCTGTGTATCTAATCCTATCCTGTGTGACACTATCTGCTGAGCCTTGTATCTAATCTTATCCTGTGTGATACTGTCTGCTGAGCCTTGTATCTAAACCTATCTTGTGTGATACTGTCTGCTGAACTGTGTATCTAAGCCTATCATGTTTGATACTGTCTGTTGAGCTGTGTATCTAAGCCTATCATGTTTGATACTGTCTGTTGAGCTGTGTATCTAATCCTATCCTGTGTGATACTGTCTGCTGTGTAACTAAGTCTATTGTGTGATACTGTCTGCTGAGCTGCGCATGTTGGCGTGTAGCCCTAGCCTAAAGCTGACTTATAGCAGTGAAGAAAAATGGCTGGGTTGTTATGGAAACCTTGAATAAAACTGTGTGTGTGTGGAGAGTAAGAGCCTGCGAGCTTCTATTGGCTGATAAGGGACATGTGACCGTGTGCATGGCAGTTGGGGGCTTGTATTGGCTAATGCAGGTCATTTTTGGGAAATATCTCAGGAACGGTACATCCTAGAGAGCTGAGACCCGGTCTAAAACCTTCCCGGACACCTGAAGTACCGGTGTGCTAAATTTGGTGAAGATCGGTCAAGTTGTTTGGTCGTGTATAACGAACGTCCAGACAGACGTCTAGGCAGACAGACAGAAACTCATTTTTATATATATATATATATATATATATAAGAGACTAGCAGAAGGACCCAGGTCGCACGGGTATATTTAATCTATTTAATTTTATGTTTCCGTGTGTCGTAAAAAGATACCGACAGTTTCCCATTAACAGTGACCTCCACAGTACACGCCCCTTTAACAGTGACCTTCACAGTGCCCACCCATTTAGCATTGACCACTCCTTTAACAGTGACCTCCACAGTGGACCGCCCCCTTAACAGTAATCTCCACAGCACCTGCCCCTTTAACAGTGACCTCCACAGCGGTCACACCTTTATTAGTGACCTCCACAGTACCCCGTCTCCTTAAAAATAATTTTAAAAATAATTTCCATAATAACCCGCCCCCTTAACAGGGACCTCCACAGCGCCCCATTCCCTTAAAATGTGACCTCCACAACACCCGCCCTCTTATCAGTAACCTCTACAGCACCCTCCCCCCTTAACACTGACCTTAACAGTGAACACCCCTTTAACAGTGACTTTCACAGTGACAGCCCCTTTAACAGTGACTTTCACAGTGGCCGCCCCTTGAACAGTGACTTTCACAGTGAATACCCCTTTAACAGTGACTTTTACAGTGACCGCCCCTTTAACAGTGACTTTCACAGTGACCACCCTTTTAACAGTTACTTTCACAGTGTCCGCCCCTTTAACAGTGACTGCCCCTTTAACAGTGACTTTCACAGTGGCCGCCTCTTTAACAGTGACTTTCACAGTGGCCGCCCCTTTTAACAGTGACTTTCACAGTGGCCGCCCCTTTTAACAGTGACTTTCACAGTGGCCGCCCCTTTAACAGTGACTTTCACAGTGGCCGCCCCATTAACAGTGACTTTCACAGTGACCGCCCCTTTTAACAGTGACTTTCACAGTGACCGCCCCTTTAACAGTGACTTTCACAGTGACCGCCCCTTTAACAGTGACCTCCACAGTGCCCGCCCATTTAATAACAGTGACCTCCACAGTGCCCACCCATTTAATAACAGTGACCTCCACAGTGCCCGCCCCTTTAATAACAGTGACCCCCACTTTGTCCGCCCCTTTAAGCAGTAAAGAAAAATGGCTGGGTTGTTATGGAAACCTGGAGTAAAACAGTTTTTATAGTAGTTGGGATTTGAAGAGAAATAATTGCAGGCTTGTATTGGGGGGGGGGGGGGCTCATTTTTTTTTTATATCTCAGGAACGGTACGTCCTAGAGACCTTCCCGGACACCTGATGTACCTGTGTGCCAAATTTGGTGAAGATCGGTCCATTCGTTTGGTCGCGCATAAAGAACGTCCAGACAGACGTCTAGACAGACACAGACAGAAACTCATTTATATATATATATAAAGCTGGGTGTATGTATGTATGTATGTATGTGTGTATGTATGTATGTATGTATGTATGTGTCTATGTCCACTAAAGGAATCAGCACCGTCACATTTACAATCACGAAATTTTGCACAGCCGCCTCCTGTGACTCCGGGAACGTCAGACTATGTTTTGAGAGGACATTTTTTACCTCGCGCTTTCCAATTATTTGCCCAAAAATATGCTTAGTAACCTAAGGCCAAACTCCAGGAGCCATTGTCTGTTGTCTGTAGTGGCCTGGATATTCATCAGGTTGTATATAGCAGCCAATCACAGCTCAGCTTCTATTTTGCTACAGGTCATTAATATGAGCTCTGATTGGTTGCTATAGGCAACGAAGGACATTCTTAGTATAAGACACGTTATGTGTGAGTTAATATGATTTCGATTGCGACACTTAGCCAACATTGTTGTAGAGGTTGATGTAACTCACATGACCTTAACTGTATACTAAATCTGTGGGATCTTATATACTGTCAATTAAAGACAACACTGCCCCGTAAGAGAAGGAATTCAATCTCATATATATAAAAATGAATTTCTGTCTGTCTGTTCTTTATTCACAGCCAAACGACTGGACCAATCTGCAACACATTTGGCCCATAGGTACATCAGGTGTCCCGGAAGGTTTTAGACCGGGTCTCAGCTCTCTAGGACGTACCGTTTCTGAGATATTCCCAAAAAGTGCAAATATGGCACCATCACATGACCTGCATTAGCCAATAGAAGCCCACAGGTCTTTTACTCATACCCCAACTGCCCCACACACACACACACACACACACAGTCACATGACCCTTACCAGCCAATAGAAGATCGCAGGTCCTTCAGTCTCGACATACACACAGTTTTACACCAGGTTTCCATAACAACCCAGCCATTTTTCTTCACTGCTGTAGGTCACCTTTAAAGGGGCAGGGCACTGTGGATGACACTGTTAAGGGAGCAGAGTGCTGTGGAGGTCACAGTTAAAGGGGGAGGCTGCTGTGAAGATCACAGTTAAGGGGAAAGTTTGCTATGGAGGTCAGTGTTAAGGGGGGAGGGTGCTGTAGAGGTTACTGATAAGAGGGCGGGTGTTGTGGAGGTCACATTTTAAGGGAATGGGGCGCTGTGGAGGTCCCTGTTAAGGGGGCGGGTTATTATGGAAATTATTTTAAAAATTATTTTTAAGGAGACGGGGTACTGTGGAGGTCACTAATAAAGGTGTGACCGCTGTGGAGGTCACTGTTAACCCCTTAAGGACACAGCCCTATTTCACCTTAAGGACCAGGCCATTTTTTGCAAATCTGACCAGAGTCACTTTAAGTGCTGATAACTTTAAAACGCTTTGACTTATCCAGGCCATTCTGAGATAGTTTTTTCGTCACATATTGTACTTCATGACACTGGTAAAATGAAGTCAAAAAAATTATTTTTTTTGCACCAAAAAATACCAAATTTAACAAATATTTGGAAAAATTTGCAAATTTCAAAGTTCCAGTTTCTCTACTTCTGTAATACATAGTAATACCCCCAAAAATTTGGATGACTTTACATTCCCCATATGTCTACTTCATGTTTGAATTATTTTGGGAATGATATTTTATTTTTTGGGGATGTTATAAGGCTTAGAAGTTTAGAAGCAAATCTTGAAATTTTTCAGAAATTTACAAAAACTCAATTTTTAGGGACCAGTTCAGGTCTCAAGTCACTTTGCGAGGCTTACATAATAGAAACCACCCAAAAATGACCCCATCTAAGAAACTACACCCCTCAAGGTATTCAAAACTGATTTTGAATACGTTGTTAACCCTTTAGGTGTTGCACAAGAGTTATTGGCAAATGGGGAGGAAATTTGAGAATTTTATTTTTTTGTCTAATTTTTCATTTTAACCCATTTTTTCCACTAACAAAGCAAGGGTTAACAGCCAAACAAGACTGTATCTTTATTGCCCTGACTCTGCCGTTTACAGAAACACCCAATATGTGGCCGTAAACTACTGTACGGCCACACAGCGGGGCGTAGAGTGAAAGGTGCGCCGTTTGGTTTTTGGAAGGCTGATTTTTATGGACTGGTTTATTTACACCATGTCCCATTTGAAGCCCCCTGATGCACCCCCAGATTATAAACACCATAAAAGTGACCCCATCTAAGAAACTACACCCCTCAAGGTATTCAAAACGGATTTTACAAACTTTGTTAACCCTTTAGGTGTTGCACAAGATTTAATGGAAAATAGAGATACAATTTCAAAATTTCACTTTTTTGGCAGATTTTCCATTTTAATTTTTTTTTTCCAGTTACAAAGCAAGGATTAACAGCCAAACAAAACTCATTATTTATGGCCCTGATTCTGTAGTTTACAGAAACACCCCATATGTGGTCGTAAACCGCTGTACGGGCACACGGCAGGGCGCAGAAGGAAAGGAATGCCATACGGTTTTTGGAAGGCAGGTTTTGCTGGACTGTTTTTTTTTTACACCATGTCCCATTTGAAGCCCCCCTGATGCACCCCTAGAGTAGAAACTCCAAAAAAGTGACCCCATTTTAGAAACTACGGGATAGGGTGGCAGTTTTGTTGGTACTAGTTTAGGGTACATATGATTTTTGGTTGCTCTATATTACACTTTTTGTGCGGCAAGGTAACAAGAAATAGCTTTTTTGGCAGCGTTTTTTTATTTTTTTATTTACAACATTCATCTGACAGGTTAGATCATGTGGTAATTTTATAGAGCAGGTTGTCACGGACGCGGCGATACCTAATATGTATACAATTTTTTTTATTTATGTACGTTTTACACAATGATTTCATTTTTAAAACAAAAAAAATGTTTTAGTGTCTCCATAGTCTAAGAGCCATTGTTTTTTCAGTTTTTGGGTGATTATCTTAAGTAGGGTCTCATTTTTTGCGGGATGAGATGACGGTTTGATTGGCACTATTTTGGGGTGCATATGACTTTTTGATCGCTTGCTATTACACTTTTTGTGACGTAAGATGACAAAAAATGGCTTTTTTTACACCGTTTTTATTTTTATTTTTTTACGGTAGTCACCTGAGGGGTTAGGTCATGTGATATTTTTATAGAGCCGGTCGATACGGACGCGGCGATACCTAATATGTATACTTTTTTTTATTTATGTAAGTTTTACACAATGATTTCATTTTTGAAACAAAAAAAATGATGTTTTAGTGTTTCCATAGTCTAAGAGCCATAGTTTTTTCAGTTTTTGGGCGATTATCTTAAGTAGGGTCTCATTTTTTGCGGGATGAGATGACGGTTTGATTGTTAAAATTTTGGCGTACATGCGACTTTTTTGATCACTTTTATTACCTTTTTTTGGGAAGTAAGGTGGACAAAATTTCAATTTCATCATAGTTTTTTATTTTTTATTTTTATGGCGTTCACCGTTCGGGTAAAGTAACATGACCGTTTTATAGATCAGGTCGTTACGGACGCGGCGATACCAAACATGTGTAGGGAATTTTATTTTTTTAATTTTTAATCAGTGATAAATGTGTTTTTTGATTTTTACCTTTTTTTCACTTTTTTTTTGACCCAGACCCACTTGGTTCTTGAAGATCCAGTGGGTCTGATGTCTGCATAATACAGTACTGTACTCTATATAGGGCTCTGTACTGTATTTTACTTACACTGAACAGATCTATGCTTTCAGCACAGATCTGTTCAGCACCATGGACAGCAGGACGCCTGAGCAGGCGTCCTGTTGCCATGGGAACCTTCCCCGTCTGCTCAGTTATGGTCAAAACTGCGCAGACGGGGAAGGGTAAGGACGGGGCTCTGGGGGGCTGTCTGGGGGCTCTCTCCCTCTCCATCGGGGGGCTGCAAAGGCACTGCAGCCCCCCGATCGGAGAGGGAGGGAGCTCCCTCTTACTGTTAACTTTTTCCATACAGCGGTCCGTACGGACCGCTGTATGGAAAGGGTTAAACGGCTGACATTGCATTACCGATGTCAGCCGTTTATACCAGGGTGCCAGCAATGTGCTGGCACCCTGGTATACCCACTGTACACCAACGATTACGCAATAGGAGGCGGGCGGGGGATCGCGATCCCGCCTGCCGCACCGCCCGCCTCCCGCACCGCCCCCACCGCCCGCAACACCCCCCCTGCACCTCCCACCGGGCTAAAATCATTCAGAGGTGCAGGGGGGGGGGGTGATAAATATATATTTTCGCCACACTAAAGTTTCTGATCGCCGCGGTCAGGGACCGCAGCGATCAGAAACTGCAGAAAGCGCAACAAACCGCAGGTCTGAATTGACCTGCGGTTTGTTGCGATCGCGGACATGGGGGGGTCACGGGACCCCCCCGCGCATTTAGCCGAGGTGCCTGCTCAATGATTTGAGCAGGCACCTTGTTCCGATCACAGCCGGCCGCACGGCAGTGATCGGAACAACACATGACGTACCGGTACGTCATGTGTCCTTAAGGACTCGGGAAACATGCCGTACCGATACGTCATGTGTCCTTAAGGGGTTAAAGGGGCAGGTGCTGTGGAGATTACTGTTAAGGGGGCAGGGCACTGTGGAGGTCACTGTTAAGAGGGCGGTCCACTGTGGAGGTCACTGTTAAAGGGGCGGGCACTGTGGAGGTTACTGTTAAGGGGGCAGGGGACTGTGGAGGTCACTATTAAAGGGGTAGCTGCTGCTTAAGGGAGCGGGGTACTGTGGAGGTCACTGTTAAGGGAGCAAGGTACTGTGGAAGTCACTGTTAAAGGGGCGGGCGCTGTGGAGGTCTCTGTTAAGGGCCAGGGAACGATGGAGGTCGCTGTTAAGGGGTAGATTGCTGTGGAGAATCACTGTTAAGGAGGTGGTCCGCTGTGGAGGTCTTTGTTAGGTGGTGCGTGGGGTGCTGTGGGGGTCAGTGTTAAGGGGCGGGTTGCTGTAGAGGTGACTGTTATGGCGGACACTGTGGATATCTTTTAACGACACACACAAACATTAAATTAGATAGTGAAAATATACCCATGCAAAGCCAGGTCATTCTGCTAAATAGTTAAGGCTGCATGCAGCCTGTAATTGTGGGAGGGGCCAGGTCCCCCTCTTAAACCCCCGCTTCCAGCTCTCCTTGCCGCGCTCGTCTCATCGCTCTTCTAGTGACTCACGTCACTTCCGGTAAGCACCATCTCCAGGTAAGTCGTGCCGCCCGCCGCGCACCTCGTGTCCCCGGTCCTTCCGCTGGCCCGCTCCCCTCCTCCACAGCTCGCCAGGTCCGGGTTACACCGGCACCGCAGCCTCCCACACCGCCCCCGACCCTCGCAGGCCATCTGGCACGCCCGTACTCTCGCGAGAGGTCGGACACAGGCGCAGACGGGTCCCGATCTCAGGGGCCGGCTGCCGTTCCGTGCGCTGACTGCTGGGAGGGGGGGGGGGGGAACGGAGGAAGAGCCCCGACCGCTGCCCTGGCTCCCATCCACAGCCGGGCGGCACGCCAGCCACCCACGCCTCCCCCGCTTCGACCGATGCGCTCGACGGCAGGAGCCATGTCCGTGCCACTTCCCCAGTCCGGGTCAGGGTCCCTCCTGGCGCCCACCCACCGTCCCAATCTGTCCGGCCGCCTCACCAGGCCACTAGTCTCCATAGTGTGTATAGCAGTGCTGTTCAGCAACTGCAGAACAGAGCATCTCAACTGAGGTTGGATTTGCGCACAAGGTACTGCATCATGTATGGGGCAACCATGCTTACAACCCGCCTGGTGCTGGCATCATGCACCCTGGACCGCCAGTGCCCCCTGAGGTCAGGTTCCCCCATCCGTGGGATGCAGGTCGGCATTTCTCCACGTGCCACTGCTCCACCCAGTCCGCCTGTCCCTGGCTTGCGTCCATCCATCCGTGCCTCCTGCACCTGCCAGATCAGCACGCTCACATGCACCTCCACGCCCTCCCAGGTCCGGTCCATGGCCCCCCAGGCCCTACCACGCCCCGGCCAGCCACGCTCCATCCCGTCATCCAACGACCTTCCAGCCTGGCCTCGCGGGACCCCCGGCCTTTGCCGCCCCCCATCCTCACATTATGTTTCTTTCCAGGTGCCAGTAGCGTGCGTGGTCCCCGCCGTGTCTTGTCGCGACGTTCTGACCACAGGTTTAGGTATTGGGCGGGGGTATTACGGTCTCACCAAAAAATAAAAATAAAAAAAAATAAAAAGTATTTATCTTTCTGACAGGTTGCAGAAGGTTGCTACCGACCACTCGCGGGATTTCTTTAGCTTGAGGGTTTTTCAGGTAGGTAATGCTGCAGTTCCTCCGTTCTGCATCCCGTTTCGCCTCCCCGGAGGCAGTCAGGGGTTGTTCTCTCCTACTCAACCTGGAACGTTCAGGTGTCCTCCCTGTCCAGGTACCCTGAAGCGTTCAGGTGCCTTCTCTGTCCATCTCAGCCTGAGGCGTTCAGGCGTCTTCTCTGTCCAGGTACCCTGAGGCGTTCAGGCGTCTTCTCTGTCCAGGTACCCTGAAGCGTTCAGGTGTCTTCTCTGTCCAGGTATCCTGAAGCGTTCAGGTGTCTTCTCTGTCCATCTAGCCTGAAACGTTCAGGTGTCTTCTCTGTCCAGGTACCCAGGGGCCCAGGGGTCTCCTCTGTCCTCCGTTGCCAATAGCTCCAGGGTCTCGTTCCTGGTTGCTTCTGCCCACTGCGCGCAGCCCCCGTGACGGTCGCTAACCAACACGTCAGGTGTCTTCCAGTTCCCACGTACCTGGCGGCACCCAGGCAACCCTGCTTGCGTCCCCATCCTGAAACCTTCGGGTTACTCCTCGCCACCCACCCTGGAACCTTCAGGCCTCCTTCTCACCGCAGTCTTCAACTCCATCTCCGGGCTCTCCCGATACCCCTCTGTTCTTTGTTCAGTGTTTCTTCCTCATCCCTCTATTTCCGTCCTTGAGCCAGCACAGCGGTGTGTCCGTCCGCATCTGCATTGTTTTTTCCGGGTCCGCTCCGCTATTTTCTCACGTCGCTCCTAACTTTTCCAGTCCTCTGGGCCAGCCGGGTCATTCTCGTTGATCCTTAGACGGTAAGGCAATGGTGTCGAATCCAAGCTCTCAGGTACGTCATCAAATACGTTCACCCACGGCCTCAGCAGCCACGGCACACGGTCCCCGTGACCGTTCCAGCTGCCATATTGTTGTCTCTAATTCCAGGTCTCGCTTTAAGTCTCTACTATCTGCGGAGCCATGTCTCAGGTCTCAGATGTGGACGACGCGTTGTCCCTCCCGGGTACTTCGGTCTCTGGCCAAGGCGGCCCTGAATCCCTCCGAAGATGGACCGTACCGAGGCTGGTGGCGGAGTTAAGCAGAAGGGGCATCAGGCACCCAGCCTCAGCCAGAAAGGCTGAGCTGTATAGGCTGTTGACGGAATCCGGTCCTCCTGAGAGAGAAGATCCGACCCCGTCCATCCAGCAGTCCTTGGTGCAATTGCAGGCCTCAATGGATTCGCTTGTCTCATCCGTGGCCGACATCAGGTCCAGGGTGGTGGACTTGGAGGCCAGGACACCGGCACCATCCCAGGCGGTGGTCCCTCTCATCGATCCCCCCCTGTATCAGCTACCAGCTCCAGGTACGACCCCGGCCGCTCCCGTGGTGGCTCCGGCACACTTCGTGCCGGACAACATCAGGATAGACATCTTGGCGGGCAAGGACGTGAATCTCGCGTCCATCCTGATTGCGTCCCACGATGCTGCTGATAATAAGACCTTTGACTGCGGGGAAATCTCGGTGGTCCTTCGGGCCAAAGATGGCCGCCTCAATCGTAAACTCACGGTGCCTGAGTTTGTCTTGGCCTTCAGCCTGTATAGGGATGTGATCTGCTCCGCCTACCCAGCTCGCCGGGAGGAGCTGGACACATACCTATGCAGGGTCACTGATCTGGGGCACAAGTACGGCGGCACAGCTTTTTATGACTACCACCGCTCCTTCCCATCCAAGGCCGCCGCCGCGCTGACCCAGTTTTCTGTCAGCTGGGCCACCCTGGACATGGAATTGTTCTGCCGGCACTTCGCCGGTCTCCGGGCCCCCGCATGTTCGACTTGCCAGTCGATATTCCATGCCACCGAGTGGTGTCCCCAAACTGCCACGGCCCAGCCGGACAGGGTCATCCCAGGCCCCTCCGGGGTCTCCCGCAGCCCCTCCTCCACCGATAAACTGGGCAGACCCATCGTGTACCTTGGCAACAGTCAAGTGTGCAACAATTTCAACTTCGGTTCATGTCTGTTCAGCGGGTGCAGGGCCCTGCACATCTGCTCCATCTGCTTCTGCCTGGAGCTTTTTGCCGCCCTTTGCATCCCAATTTCGCAGGGGAAGACCTCGGGGCCAGTCACTTCCATCACCTTCCTGGGCATTGTCCTGGACTCCTACAGGATGGAGGCCAGGCTTCCAGAGGCAAAGCTGTCCCAGATCCGGGAAGTCGTGGCAGGGGCCATCACCTCTTCCCAGGTGACCAAGGTCGAGCTCCAGTCCATCCTGGGCCGGCTGAACTTTGCCTTGAGGGTGATGCCCCAGGGCATGGCCTTCATTTCCCGCCTGCTCTCACTCCTTCCTGCAGCCTCCGAACCCAGCAGCATCATCCACCTGGACAGGGCTGCGCATGTGGGACAGCTTTCTTTCTACCTGGAACGGGGTCAGCCTGTTTGTGCCCCCATGGTCCCAGTCATCCGCTAGGGTGTTCTCTGATGCCGCGGCATCCCAGGGTTTCGCGGCCATCTGCGGATCCCAGTGGTTAGCTGGGCCATGGCCTCCTCAGGTCAGTTCTGACCCACAGTCCCTCAGTTCATCCCCGTTTCTGGAATGTTACCCCATCGTGGCAGCCGCATCTGTCTGGGGTCACCCCTGGGCCAATTCCAGCGTCATGTTCATCACTGACAGTCAGGACCTGGTGGATATCATTTCCAAAGGCCGAGCCAAATCTGCCAGGGTCATGTCCTTGTTGCGCAAACTGGTCTGGCTGGCCATGGTCAATAATTTTCATTTCACTTGTGCCCATATCCCAGGTGCCAGCAACACGGCGGCCGATGCCTTATCCAGGTTCAACTTTCAAACCTTCTTACAGGTGTGTCCCAGAGCAGACCAGACCGGGGCCCGGATTCCCGGTTTCAGCGACCTGATGTTGGATTGAGGTCCCTGCTGGCAACCGCCAAGGACCTCATGACCCGGTCCTTCTCTGTCAACACGGCCCGCAATTATAACACAGGTTGGAACCTCTTCCAAAAATTTTCCAAAGATCATCCTCAGCAGGATACAGCCTTCGTGTCATACATCATGGCTTTCATGGCCCATTGCCATGTCAACCTCAAGCTGGCACCCAGCACCATCCGTTTATCTGGCCGGGGCTCAACATTTCTTGGTACTACAAAATCCAGAAGTTCGCCCGGCTTTCACATCCCAAGCCGTCAAGGCCACACTCAGGGGCATTGAAAAAAGCAGCAAGGACTCAAATCCTTCCCGTCGGCCGGTCTCCGGCGAACTTTTCAGGCAGCTGTCTGCATCCCTAGATGGCAACCCTTTTGGCCCTTCCGTTAGCCTGGTCATCAAGGCCGCAATGTACCTGAGCTTCTACGGCTTCCTGCGCCCAGGGGAATTCTCAGTCTCTTCCCAGAAGACGATCTTTCTGAAGAAAAAACAGCTGTCCTGGAACAGCTGTCCTGTTCCAGGACCATCTGGTGTTAAGCCTTCCGTCCACCAAGACGTCGCAAACCGGTCCTCCCATACAGATCCGCTTCTTCAAGTCCGAAAACGCCTGGTGCCCGGTGGTGGTACTCCAACGTCTCCTTGATTCCACGCCTTCTCCGGATCCAGAGGCTCCTTTGCTCCCGTGCCAAGGAAAACCCCTATCCACGCCACAGTTTGTCTCATACATCAGATCCCTGGTCGCTGGGTTAGGGGTGGACCCCAAAACTATATCGGGACATTCCTTCCGCATCAGAGCTGCCTCCGCAGCTTCCAAGCACGGGACACCTCCGCACGTCATTCGTCACATGGGTAGGTGGAGATCTGCCTGTTTTTCCCGGTACATTCCGGATCCGCTGACTGAAACCCGCCAGGTATTCCGTTCTTTGGTTTTATAAATCTGTTCCACATGCATTAAACAGCACCTTTCCTACCCAGTGTCTTTTGGCCCTCTTTTAGGCAGGCTCACACCAGCCACTGTTAGGACCCCCTCCTGTCACCTTACGGACCGTGGCCGCGGCCACAATATATATATATATATATATTTACTGTATTTTTTATTATTATATATTTTTTTGTTCTGTTTTTATGGCAACTCCATTGGATCCTGTGCATCCGAGAAACAGAATGGGGGAGACACAGGTCAAAAATCTGCCCCGGAACTCAAAGGACTCTATTAACACACCTGCACTTTAACCCATCACTGGGTCCTATAGTAAACAGAGAACACAAGACTAAGGGCTTATGCACACAACCATCGCCCGGCCGTGGCCATATTGCGGCCCACATACAGCGGGTCCGCAATACACAGGCACTGGCCATGTGTACCTCGCATCACGAATGCGGACCCATTCACTTGAATGGGTCCACAATCCGGGAGATGCGGTGCGGTGTGGTGCGGAACAGAGGCACGGATCGACAGCCCACGGAAGGACTACGGAGTGCTTCCGTGGGTTTTCTGTTCGTGCATCCGCACCACAAAAAAGTAGTGCATGCACTTTATTTTGTGATGCGGACCATCGGATGCGAATTGTGGACCCCATTCAAGTGAATGGGTCTGCGATCCGCATGCGGTGGCCCCACTGTCGGCGCCCGTGCATTGCGCACGGTCGTGTGCATGAGCCCTTAGTCTTATTTGAAGCCAAACACATAATTTACCACCTTCCCATCAAATACAATCTATTTATCACCGGCTATAAATACAACCCAGCACACATTATGTGTCCCATGCAAGCGGCGTGTCAGAGCCTTTCAATGGATGTAATCGCGTTTCGACCTTTCCTAATGCAATTGCCCATCGCGTGTAAGTATGCATCTAGACAAAGGGGCATGATCTAATTACATGGACCGTACGACGAGAAGCCAAGAATGGAAGGGAGATGTTGTTGTTTTTCCCCCATTGAAAAGACCATTATTGTATTTCCAATAAACAGAAATAAAAGGGTAATCGGTTTTATTGAACAGGCCGGTGCTGTTCCCATTTACCAGCGGCACGCAAAAGATTTGTGTCCACTTATTGCTTAACGTGCGTCTAAAGGCTGAAATGATTCCTAATTCAATAACACTGATAAGAGGACAAGTATTTAGGCTCGCTTGTGCTAATGTGGCTTGAACTAATGCAAAAAAAAAAAAAGTAGGTTTTTCAGATATTTTGTATCTGTTAAAGCTAGGGCTACATGGCGATTTCAGGTGCATGATGCACGGCTAAAGATTGTCAGTATCGCAACTTAATGAAGTGAATGTGGCCACCTCGTGACCCGGTAGTTGCAGCAACCACAACACACAGGGAACTAGAAATACAAATCTGCTGAATTTCTGCCAATTTTTTATGTCATGGTCACGGACTCACGGACACTTGCAGGTCGCAATGGGACCACATTCACTTCGTCATCACCAGCAAGTTAGGCCCCTTTCACACGGGCGAGTACTCCGCGCGGATGCGATGCGTGAGTTGAACGCATTGCACCCGCACTGAATACCGACCCATTCATTTCTATGGGGCTGTGCACATGAGCGGTGATTTTCACGCATCACTTATGCGTTGTGTGAAAATCGCAGCATGCTCCTCTTTGTGCGATGCGGTGCGATAATCCACGCAACGCAGGTCCCATAGAAGTGAATGGGGTTGCGTGAAAATCGCAAGCATCCGCAAGCAAGTGCGGATGCGGTGCGATTTTCACGCACGGTTGCTAGGAAACGATCGGGATGGAGACCCGATCATTATTATTTTCCCTTATAACATGGTTATAAGGGAAAATAATAGCATTCTGAATACAGAATGCATAGTAAAATTGCGCTGGAAGGGTTAAAAAATAATAAAAAATATTTAACTCACCTTAGTCCACTTGTTCGCGTAGCCCGGCATCTCCTTCTGTCTTCATCTGAGCTTTGTGCAGTAACAAGGACCTTTGGTGACGTCACAGTCATCACATGATCCATCACCATGGTAAAAGATCATGTGACGTACCATGTGATGACCGGAGTGACGTCATCACAGGTCCTGTTCATGTAATTAATGCTCACCACAGGTCCTGTTCAGCAAAGGAGACGGAAAGGAGATGCCGGCTACGCGAGCAAGTGGATTAAGTTAAGTTAAATGATTATTATTATTTTTTTTAACCCTTCCAGCGCAATTTTACTATGCATTCTGTATTCAGAATGCTATTATTTTCCCTTATAACCATGTTATAAGGGAAAATAATGCAATCTACAGAACATCGATCCTAAGCCTGAACTGAAGAAGTTCGGGTTTGGGTACCAAACACGCGCGATTTTTCTCACGCGAGTGCAAAACGCATTACAATGTTTTGCACTCGCGCTGAAAAATCGCGGGTGTTCCCGCAACGCACCCGCACATTTTCCCGCAACGCCCGTGTGAAAGGGGCCTTAGAGGTGCAAGTTGAAAACTCTTGGCTGCCAATTTAAAAAATGGAGCACCCAAACGCATCATAATGTTCTCCTCACATGGGTTGGAAGGTGCTACAGGGACCAGGTGTTACTGCTATAAATAATTACAACTCTGCAGCAAAGTATAAAAAAATATATAAAAAATCCAAAGTCTATGGGTTTTGATCCTTCACACACAGTAGTTCTGTCCCTGGCATTTTTTTTTTTTTGGCCAAAGCCTCACTCAATCACCATTTTTAATGACTTTTTGGAGGTGTTTTTCCCCCCATATAGTATAGGTGTTATAGGCATGCTTGGCAATGTAACTTCCTCCATATGGGAAAAAAGCATGGGTAAAAAATAAAGATGCCTTGCAAAAACCCATTAAAAACATCACCACACTTTGCACTTGGGTTTTTTAAAGCTGCAAAATATAAATAAATAAATAAATTACTGGAGGACTATGGAAGAAAAATGAAAATATGCCCTATTGAATATAAAAAAGGAACCCAACAGTGGGAAAAAAATGTATTTTGGTCCTGAATTAAATATTTCTCATAGACTTTCCTGTATACACCTGGAATTGCTTTAAATAAAGTGGCCAAAAATGCGCCAAAAACATACAAATACTTGTGTGACACCAGCCTAACTAAGGTAGCATTTGCACGGTGTTTAGAAACATAGAATGTGTCTGCAGATAAGAACCATTTGGCCCATCTAGTCTGCCCAATATACTGAATACTATGAATAGCCCTGGCCCTATCTTATATGAAGGATGGCCTTATGCCTATCCCATGCATGCTTAAACTCCTCCACTGTATTTGCAGCTACCACTTCTGCAGGAAGGCTATTCCATGCATCCACTACTCTCTCAGTAAAGTAATACTTCCTGATATTACTTTTAAACCTTTGCCCCTCTAATTTAAAACTATGTCCTCTTGTAGCAGTTTTTCTTCTTTTAAATATTCTCTCCTCTTTTACCTTGTTGATTCCCTTTATGTATTTAGCAGTCTCTCTCATCTCCCCTCTGTCTCGTCTTTCTTCCAAGCTCTACATGTTAAGGTCCTGTAATCTTTCCTGGTAAGTTTTATCCTGCAATCCATGGACCAGTTTAGTAGCTCTTCTCTGAACTCTCTCCAAAGTATCAATATCCTTCTGGAGATATGGTCTCCAGTACTGCGCACAATACTCCAAATGAGGTCTCACTAGTGCTCTGTAAAGCGGCATGAGCGCCTCCCTCTGTCTACTGGTAATGCCTCTCCCTATACACCCAAGCATTCTGCTAGCATTTCCTGCTGCTCTATGACATGGTCTGCCTACCTCTAAGTCTTCTGAAATAATGACCCCTAAATCCCTTTCCTCAGATACTGAGGTTAGGACTGTATCACTGATTTTATATTCTGCTCTTGGGTTTTTACGCCCCAGGTGCATTATCTTGCACTTATCAACATTAAATTTTAGTTGCCATATTTTTGACCATTCCTCTAGTTTTCCTAAATCTTTTTCCATTTGGTGTATCCCTCCAGGAACATCAACCCTGTTACAAATCTTTGTGTCATCAGCAGAAAGACACACCTTACCATTGAGGCCTTCTGCAATTTCGCTGATAAAGATATTAAACAATATGGGTCCCAGAACAGATCTCTGAGGTACCCCACTGGTAACAAGACCATGGTCTGAATATACTCCATTGACTACAACCCTCTGTTGTCTGTCCCTCAGCCACTGCCTAATCGATTCAACAATATGGGAGTCCAAGCCCAAAGACTGCCCTTTATTGATAAGCCTTCTATGTGGGACAGTATCAAAAGCCTTACTAAAGTCTAGATAAGCGATGTCTACTGCACCTCCGCCATCTATTATTTTAGTCACCCAATCAGAAAAATCTATAAGATTAGTTTGGCATGATCTCCCTGAAGTAAACCCATGCTGTTTTTCATCTTTCAATCCGTGGGATTTTAGATGTTCCACAATCCTCTTCTTAAAGGGGTATTCCCATCTTGCTACTTCATCCTCAATTGCTGCCAGCTAGCTGTTCACTTCCTGGTTTTCTGCTGCTAAGGCTGGGCAGGCTTAGGCAGTTTGAGTGAAGGCCGGCCACGCCTCCTTATGACATCGCACTGAGAGCTCAGTCCTTGCGTGCTAGTTCATGTGAAGATTATGACTCATCAGTCTGGCAGCCTGCAGTGTTTGTGTGGCCCCTCCCCCTGCTGGGGAATCATCAGAGAGCCATGGGAACTGAGCTCAGTGTACAGTAACACCTGGCTGTTCTGCAGTTTTACACTGCAGAGCTGAATATGCTGCTGTTCAGCCATAGTTCTAGTGGGGAAGGGATTATACAGATGTAGCAGAGCTGTATATGTGTCGGGTCAGCATCAATGCTGGTGGAAGAGAGAAACTGATGTAGCAGAGCTGTATATGTGTCGGGTCAGCATCAATGCTGGTGGAAGAGAGAAACTGATGTAGCAGAGCTGTATATGTGGCAGGTCAGCATCAATGCTGGTGGAAGAGAGAAACAGATGTAGCAGAGCTGTATATGTTGCAGACTGCTACATCCATCAGCCCCCAGGTGCCTCCATCAGCCCCCATATGCCTCAAACAGCCCCCCATATGCCTCAAATATCCCCATCAGCCTCAAATAGCCCCCATCAGCCTCATACAGCACCATATGCCTCAAATAGTCCCCCATCAGCCCCCATATGCCTAAAATAGCCCCCATCAGCCTGATATAGCCCCCATATGCATTAAACAGCCCCCATCAGCCTCAAACAACCCCCCATATGCCTCAAATAGCCTACCATCAGCCCCCATCAGCATCAAACAGGCCCTATATGCATCAAACAGCCCCCATCAGCCTCATACAGCCCCCATATGCCTCAAATGGCCCCCCATCAGCCTCCATATGCCTCAAATTGCCCCCATATGCCTCAAACAGCCCCCATCAGCCTCAAATAGTCCCCCATCAGCCTCAAATAGCCCATCAGCCTCAAACAGCCCCCCATCAGCCCCCATATACCTCATATAGCCCCCAATATTAGGGATGAGCGAACTCGAACTGTATAGTTCGGGTTCGTACCGAATTTTGGGGTGTCCGTGACACGGACCCGAACCCGGACATTTTCGTAAAAGTCCGGGTTCGGGTTCGGTGTTCGTCGCTTTCTTGGCGCTTTTGTGACGCTTTCTTGGCGCTTTTTGAAAGGCTGCAAAGCAGCCAATCAACAAGCGTCATACTACTTGCCCCAAGAGGCCATCACAGCCATGCCTACTATTGGCATGGCTGTGATTGGCCAGAGCACCATGTGACCCAGCCTCTATTTAAGCTGGAGTCACATAGCGCCGCCCGTCACTCTGCTCTGATTAGCGTAGGGAGAGGTTGCGGCTGCGACAGTAGGGCGAGATTAGGCAGATTAACTCCTCCAAAGGACTTGATTAACTGATCGATCTGCAGCTGTGGATCATTGAGCTGCTGATCCTCAATTGCTCACTGTTTTTAGGCTGCACAGACCGTTTGTCAGTCTCATTTTTCTGGGGTGATCGGCGGCCATTTTGTGTCTTGTGGTGCGCCAGCACAAGCTGCGACCAAGTGCATTTAACCCTCAATGGTGTGGTTGTTTTTTGGCTAAAGCCTACATCAGGGTGAAGCTGTCACACCAAGTGCATTTAACCAGCAATAGTCTGTTCATTTTTTGGCCATATACAAAATCAGGGGCAAGCTGCGCCTGTCACCAAGTGCATTTAACCCTCAATGGTGTGGTTGTTTTTTGGCTAAAGCCTACATCAGGGTGAAGCTGTGACACCAAGTGCATTTAACCAGCAATAGTCTGTTCATTTTTTGGCCATATACAAAATCAGGGGCAAGCTGCGCCTGTCACCAAGTGCATTTAACCCTCAATGGTGTGGTTGTTTTTTGGCTAAAGCCTACATCAGGGTGAAGCTGTGACACCAAGTGCATTTAACCAGCAATAGTCTGTTCATTTTTTGGCCATATACAAAATCAGGGGCAAGCTGCGCCTGTCACCAAGTGCATTTAACCCTCAATGGTGTGGTTGTTTTTTGGCTAAAGCCTACATCAGGGTGAAGCTGTCACACCAAGTGCATTTAACCAGCAATAGTCTGTTTATTTTTTGGCCATATCCCAGTCTAATTCTGTCACTAAATCCATACCGGTCACCCAGCGCCTAAATACTAGGCCTCAAATTTATATCCAGCTAAATCTGTCCCTAGTGCTGTAGCTGGGCGAGTTATTTAGTGTCCGTTCAAGCACATTTCTTGTTCTGGGTTGAAATACAATTCCCAATTTAGCAATTTCATAATTTAGTGGTTCCTGCTATATCAGAGCTATTTGAAATCTATCCCAAAAAGGGTATATAATATTGAAGGTGCACATTGGGTCATTCAGAATAACTTCACACACACCCGCTACTGTGTATTTCCAAGTCTAATTCTGTCACTAAACCCATACCTGTCACCCAGCGCCTAAATACTAGGCCTCAAATTTAAATCCCTCTAAATCTCTCGTTACCGCTGTACTGTTGTTGCTGGGCAAGATATTTAGTGTCCGTCAAAGCACATTTTTTGTTCTGGGTTGAAGTACAATTCCCAATTTAGCAATTTCATAATTTAGTGGTTTCTGCTATATCAGAGCTATTTGAAATCTATCCCTAAAAGGGTATATAATATTGAAGGTGCACATTGGGTCATTCAGAATAACTTCACACACACGCTTCTGTGCATTTCCAAGTCTAATTCTGTCACTAAATCCATACCGGTGACCCAGCGCCTAAATACTAGGCCTCAAATTTAAATCCCTCTAAATCTCTCGTTACCCACCGCTGTACTGTTGTTGCTGGGCAAGATATTTAGTGTCCGTCAAAGCACATTTTTTGTTCTGGGTTGAAGTACAATTCCCAATTTAGCAATTTCATAATTTAGTGGTTTCTGCTATATCAGAGCTATTTGAAATCTATCCCTAAAAGGGTATATAATATTGAAGGTGCACATAGGGTCATTCAGAATAACTTCACACACACGCTTCTGTGCATTTCCAAGTCTAATTCTGTCACTAAATCCATACCGGTGACCCAGCGCCTAAATACTAGGCCTCAAATTTAAATCCCTCTAAATCTCTCGTTACCCACCGCTGTACTGTTGTTGCTGGGCAAGATATTTAGTGTCCGTCAAAGCACATTTTTTGTTCTGGGTTGAAGTACAATTCCCAATTTAGCAATTTCATAATTTAGTGGATCCTGCTATATCAGAGCTATTTGAAATCTATCCCAAAAAGGGTATATAATATTCAAGGTGCACATTGGGTCATTCAGAATAACTTCACACACACGCTTCTGTGCATTTCCAAGTCTAATTCTGTCACTAAACCCATACCTGTCACCCAGCGCCTAAATACTAGGCCTCAAATTTAAATCCCTCTAAATCTCTCGTTACCCACCGCTGTACTGTTGTTGCTGGGCAAGATATTTAGTGTCCGTCAAAGCACATTTTTTGTTCTGGGTTGAAGTACAATTCCCAATTTAGCAATTTCATAATTTAGTGGTTTCTGCTATATCAGAGCTATTTGAAATCTATCCCTAAAAGGGTATATAATATTGAAGGTGCACATAGGGTCATTCAGAATAACTTCACACACACGCTTCTGTGCATTTCCAAGTCTAATTCTGTCACTAAATCCATACCGGTGACCCAGCGCCTAAATACTAGGCCTCAAATTTAAATCCCTCTAAATCTCTCGTTACCCACCGCTGTACTGTTGTTGCTGGGCAAGATATTTAGTGTCCGTCAAAGCACATTTTTTGTTCTGGGTTGAAGTACAATTCCCAATTTAGCAATTTCATAATTTAGTGGTTCCTGCTATATCAGAGCTATTTGAAATCTATCCCAAAAAGGGTATATAATATTCAAGGTGCACATTGGGTCATTCAGAATAACTTCACACACACGCTTCTGTGCATTTCCAAGTCTAATTCTGTCACTAAATCCATACCGGTGACCCAGCGCCTAAATACTAGGCCTCAAATTTAAATCCCTCTAAATCTCTCGTTACCCACCGCTGTACTGTTGTTGCTGGGCAAGATATTTAGTGTCCGTCAAAGCACATTTTTTGTTCTGGGTTGAAGTACAATTCCCAATTTAGCAATTTCATAATTTAGTGGTTTCTGCTATATCAGAGCTATTTGAAATCTATCCCTAAAAGGGTATATAATATTGAAGGTGCACATAGGGTCATTCAGAATAACTTCACACACACGCTTCTGTGCATTTCCAAGTCTAATTCTGTCACTAAATCCATACCGGTGACCCAGCGCCTAAATACTAGGCCTCAAATTTATATCCCGCTAAATCTCTCGTTACCGCTGTACTGTTGTTGCTGGGCAAGATATTTAGTGTCCGTCAAAGCACATTTTTTGTTCTGGGTTGAAGTACAATTCCCAATTTAGCAATTTCATAATTTAGTGGTTTCTGCTATATCAGAGCTATTTGAAATCTATCCCTAAAAGGGTATATAATATTCAAGGTGCACATTGGGTCATTCAGAATAACTTCACACACACGCTTCTGTGCATTTCCAAGTCTAATTCTGTCACTAAATCCATACCGGTCACCCAGCGCCTAAATACTAGGCCTCAAATTTATATCCCGCTGAATTTGAATACAATACATTGGGCCAAATAATATATTTGTTGTTGTGGTGAACCATAACAATGAGAAAAACATCTAGTAAGGGACGCGGACGTGGACATGGTCGTGGTGGTGTTAGTGGACCCTCTGGTGCTGGGAGAGGACGTGGCCGTTCTGCCACATCCACACGTCCTAGTGTACCAACTACCTCAGGTCCCAGTAGCCGCCAGAATTTACAGCGATATATGGTGGGGCCCAATGCCGTTCTAAGGATGGTAAGGCCTGAGCAGGTACAGGCATTAGTCAATTGGGTGGCCGACAGTGGATCCAGCACGTTCACATTATCTCCCACCCAGTCTTCTGCAGAAAGCGCACAGATGGCGCCTGAAAACCAACCCCATCAGTCTGTCACATCACCCCCATGCATACCAGGGAAACTGTCTCAGCCTCAAGTTATGCAGCAGTCTCTTATGCTGTTTGAAGACTCCGCTGGCAGGGTTTCCCAAGGGCATCCACCTAGCCCTTCCCCAGCGGTGAAAGACATAGAATGCACTGACGCACAACCACTTATGTTTCCTGATGATGAGGACATGGGAATACCACCTCAGCATGTCTCTGATGATGACGAAACACAGGTGCCAACTGCTGCGTCTTTCTGCAGTGTGCAGACTGAACAGGAGGTCAGGGATCAAGACTGGGTGGAAGACGATGCAGGGGACGATGAGGTCCTAGACCCCACATGGAATGAAGGTCGTGCCACTGACTTTCACAGTTCGGAGGAAGAGGCAGTGGTGAGACCGAGCCAACAGCGTAGCAAAAGAGGGAGCAGTGGGCAAAAGCAGAACACCCGCCGCCAAGAGACTCCGCCTGCTACTGACCGCCGCCATCTGGGACCGAGCACCCCAAAGGCAGCTTCAAGGAGTTCCCTGGCATGGCACTTCTTCAAACAATGTGCTGACGACAAGACCCGAGTGGTTTGCACGCTGTGCCATCAGAGCCTGAAGCGAGGCATTAACGTTCTGAACCTGAGCACAACCTGCATGACCAGGCACCTGCATGCAAAGCATGAACTGCAGTGGAGTAAACACCTTAAAACCAAGGAAGTCACTCAGGCTCCCCCTGCTACCTCTTCTGCTGCTGCCGCCTCGGCCTATTCTGCTGCTGCCGCCTCGGCCTCTTCCTCCGCCTCTGGAGGAACGTTGGCACCTGCCGCCCAGCAAACAGGGGATGTACCACCAACACCACCACCACCACCTCCGTCACCAAGCGTCTCAACCATGTCACACGCCAGCGTTCAGCTCTCCATCTCACAAACATTTGATAGAAAGCGTAAATTCCCACCTAGCCACCCTCGATCCCTGGCCCTGAATGCCAGCATTTCTAAACTACTGGCCTATGAAATGCTGTCATTTAGGCTGGTGGACACAGACAGCTTCAAACAGCTCATGTCGCTTGCTGTCCCACAGTATGTTGTTCCCAGCCGGCACTACTTCTCCAAGAGAGCCGTGCCTTCCCTGCACAACCAAGTATCCGATAAAATCAAGTGTGCACTGCGCAACGCCATCTGTAGCAAGGTCCACCTAACCACAGATACGTGGACCAGTAAGCACGGCCAGGGACGCTATATCTCCCTAACTGCACACTGGGTAAATGTAGTGGCAGCTGGGCCCCAGGCGGAGAGCTGTTTGGCGCACGTCCTGCCGCCGCCAAGGATCGCAGGGCAACATTCTTTGCCTCCTGTTGCCACCTCCTCCTTCTCGGCTTCCTCCTCCTCTTCTTCCACCTGCTCATCCAGTCAGCCACACACCTTCACCACCAACTTCAGCACAGCCCGGGGTAAACGTCAGCAGGCCATTCTGAAACTCATATGTTTGGGGGACAGGCCCCACACCGCACAGGAGTTGTGGCGGGGTATTGAACAACAGACCGACGAGTGGTTGCTGCCGGTGAGCCTCAAGCCCGGCCTGGTGGTGTGTGATAATGGGCGAAATCTCGTTGCAGCTCTGGGACTAGCCAATTTGACGCACATCCCTTGCTTGGCGCATGTGCTGAATTTGGTGGTGCAGAAGTTCATTCACAACTACCCCGACATGTCAGAGCTGCTGCATAAAGTGCGGGCCGTCTGTTCGCGCTTCCGGCGTTCACATCCTGCCGCTGCTCGCCTGTCTGCGCTACAGCGTAACTTCGGCCTTCCCGCTCACCGCCTCATATGCGACGTGCCCACCAGGTGGAACTCCACCTTGCACATGCTGGACAGACTGTGCGAGCAGCAGCAGGCCATAGTGGAGTTTCAGCTGCAGCACGCACGGGTCAGTCGCACTACAGAACAGCACCACTTCACCACCAATGACTGGGCCTCCATGCGAGACCTGTGTGCCCTGTTGCGCTGTTTCGAGTACTCCACCAACATGGCCAGTGGCGATGACACCGTTATCAGCGTTACAATACCACTTCTATGTCTCCTTGAGAAAACACTTAGGGCGATGATGGAACAGGAGGTGGCCCAGGAGGAGGAGGAGGAGGATGAGGAAGAGGGGTCATTTTTAGCACTTTCAGGCCAGTCTCTTCGAAGTGACTCAGAGGGAGGTTTTTTGCAACAGCAGAGGCCAGGTACAAATGTGGCCAGCCAGGGCCCACTACTGGAGGACGAGGAGGACGAGGATGAGGAGGAGGTGGAGGAGGATGAGGATGAAGCATGGTCACAGCGGGGTGGCACCCAACGCAGCTCGGGTCCATCACTGGTGCGTGGCTGGGGGGAAAGGCAGGACGATGACGATACGCCTCCCACAGAGGACAGCTTGTCCTTACCCCTGGGCAGCCTGGCACACATGAGCGACTACATGCTGCAGTGCCTGCGCAACGACAGCAGAGTTGCCCACATTTTAACCTGTGCGGACTACTGGGTTGCCACCCTGCTGGATCCACGCTACAAAGACAATGTGCCCACCTTACTTCCTGCACTGGAGCGTGATAGGAAGATGCGCGAGTACAAGCGCACGTTGGTAGACGCGCTACTGAGAGCATTCCCAAATGTCACAGGGGAACAAGTGGAAGCCCAAGGCCAAGGCAGAGGAGGAGCAAGAGGTCGCCAAGGCAGCTGTGTCACGGCCAGCTCCTCTGAGGGCAGGGTTAGCATGGCAGAGATGTGGAAAACTTTTGTCAACACGCCACAGCTAACTGCACCACCACCTGATACGCAACGTGTTAGCAGGAGGCAACATTTCACTAACATGGTGGAACAGTACGTGTGCACACCCCTCCACGTACTGACTGATGGTTCGGCCCCATTCAACTTCTGGGTCTCTAAATTGTCCACGTGGCCAGAGCTAGCCTTTTATGCCTTGGAGGTGCTGGCCTGCCCGGCAGCCAGCGTTTTGTCTGAACGTGTATTCAGCACGGCAGGGGGCGTCATTACAGACAAACGCAGCCGCCTGTCTACAGCCAATGTGGACAAGCTGACGTTCATAAAAATGAACCAGGCATGGATCCCACAGGACCTGTCCGTCCCTTGTCCAGATTAGACATTAACTACCTCCCCATAACCATATATTATTGGACTCCAGGGCACTTCCTCATTCAATCCTATTTTTATTTTCATTTTACCATTATATTGCGATGCTACCCAAAGTTGAATGAACCTCTCCTCTGCCTGTGTGCTAGGCCTAAATATATGCCAATGGACTGTTGCAGTGGTGGCTGACATGAAGCCTGATTCTCTGCTATGACATGCAGACTAATTCTCTGCTGACATGAAGCCAGATTGTCTGTTACGGGACCTCTCTCCTCTGCCTGGGTGCTGGGCCTAAATTTATGACAATGGACTGTTGCAGTGGTGGCTGACGTGAAGCCTGATTCTCTGCTATGACATGCAGACTGATTCTCTGCTGTCATGAAGCCAGATTGTCTGTTACGGGACCTTTCTCCTCTACCTGGGTTCTGGGCCTAAATTTATGAAAATTGACTCTTACAGTGGTGGGTGACGTGAAGCCTGATTCTCTGCTATGATATGAAGACTGATTCTCTGCTGACATGAAGCCAGATTGTCTGTTACGGGACCTTTCTCCTCTGCCTGGGTTCTGGGCCTAAATTTATGAAAATTGACTCTTACAGTGGTGGGTGACGTGAAGCCTGATTCTCTGCTATGATATGAAGACTGATTCTCTGCTGACATGAAGCCAGATTGTCTGTTACGGGACCTTTCTCCTCTGCCTGGGTTCTGGGCCTAAATTTATGAAAATTGACTCTTACAGTGGTGGGTGACGTGAAGCCTGATTCTCTGCTATGATATGAAGACTGATTCTCTGCTGACATGAAGCCAGATTGTCTGTTACGGGACCTTTCTCCTCTGCCTGGGTTCTGGGCCTAAATTTATGAAAATTGACTCTTACAGTGGTGGGTGACGTGAAGCCTGATTCTCTGCTATGATATGAAGACTGATTCTCTGCTGACATGAAGCCAGATTGTCTGTTACGGGACCTTTCTCCTCTGCCTGGGTTCTGGGCCTAAATTTATGAAAATTGACTCTTACAGTGGTGGGTGACGTGAAGCCTGATTCTCTGCTATGATATGAAGACTGATTCTCTGCTGACATGAAGCCAGATTGTCTGTTACGGGACCTTTCTCCTCTGCCTGGGTTCTGGGCCTAAATTTATGAAAATTGACTCTTACAGTGGTGGGTGACGTGAAGCCTGATTCTCTGCTATGATATGAAGACTGATTCTCTGCTGACATGAAGCCAGATTGTCTGTTACGGGACCTTTCTCCTCTGCCTGGGTTCTGGGCCTAAATTTATGAAAATTGACTCTTACAGTGGTGGGTGACGTGAAGCCTGATTCTCTGCTATGATATGAAGACTGATTCTCTGCTGACATGAAGCCAGATTGTCTGTTACGGGACCTTTCTCCTCTGCCTGGGTTCTGGGCCTAAATTTATGAAAATTGACTCTTACAGTGGTGGGTGACGTGAAGCCTGATTCTCTGCTATGATATGAAGACTGATTCTCTGCTGACATGAAGCCAGATTCTCTGTTACGGGACCTCTCTCCTCTGCCTGGGTGCTGGGCCTAAATTTATGACAATGGACTGTTGCAGTGGTGGCTGACGTGAAGCCTGATTCTCTGCTATGACATGCAGACTGATTCTCTGCTGACATGAAGCCAGATTCTCTGTTACGGGACCTCTCTCCTCTGCCTGTGTGTGTGCTGGGCCTAAATATATGCCAATGGACTGTTGCAGTGGTGGCTGACGTGAAGCCTCATTCTCTGCTATGACATGCAGACTAATTCTCTGCTGACATGAAGACAGATTCTCTGTTACGGGACCTCTCTCCTCTGCCTGGGTGCCGGGGCCTAAATATCTGAGAATGGACTGTTCCAGTGGTGGGTGACGGGAAGCCAGATTCTCTGCTATGGAACCTCTCTCCAATTGATTTTGGTTAATTTTTATTTATTTAATTTTTATTTTAATTCATTTCCCTATCCACATTTGTTTGCAGGGGATTTACCTACATGTTGCTGCCTTTTGCAGCCCTCTAGCTCTTTCCTGGGCTGTTTTACAGCCTTTTTAGTGCCGAAAAGTTCGGGTCCCCATTGACTTCAATGGGGTTCGGGTTCGGGACGAAGTTCGGATCGGGTTCGGATCCCGAACCCGAACATTTCCGGGATGTTCGGCCGAACTTCTCGAACCCGAACATCCAGGTGTTCGCTCAACTCTACCCAATATGCCTCCATCTGCCCCAAAAGTGCCTCCATCTGACCCCAAAAGTGCCTCCATCTGCCCCAAAAGTGCCTCCATCAGCCCCCTCAAGTGCCTCCATCAGCCCCTAATCGTTGGTGGAATTGTTAGTGCATATATAACAAATACTCACCCTGCTGGCTCTCCCACGCCGTCCGCACTCGTCTCTTCCTCCCACGAACTGTTCGGGCGGCTGCGCATGCGCTAAACTATATTCCTTTGTGCTACGTTGGAGCCGGACATGCGCAGCTCTATTTTCGACGCGGCTCAAAGGAAAATAGATCAGCTCATGCGCGGCTGGCCGGCAACGTGCGCAATCTCGAGGAGAATGGAGGCCGGCACTAGATCACCAGGGAATGAGGTGTGCAAGCGCGGCCCATGGATGCGGCCGGCGAGCGGTGGCCATATCCATGGGCAGTGCTGATAAACAAATAATTTGTATTTTAGGATTTAAAGAAGAATAATAGTTTTTAAAAAAATATATATATTTAGTAAAAAGTTTATTGGGGGACATTTAATAGAATAAATTAGGATTAAACAGATGGGACTACCCCTTTAAATATGGTTTTCATTAATTTCCCCACTATTGATGTCAGGCTTACTGGTCTATAGTTGCCCGATTCCTGCCTACTACCTTTCTTGTGAATGGGCACAACATTTGCTAATTTCCAATCTTTTGGGGCGACTTTTGTTACCAGTGATTGGTTAAATAAATCTGTTAATGGTTTTGCTAGTTCAACGCTGAGCTCTTTTAATAGCTTTGGGTGTATCCCATCAGGCCCCTGTGACTTATTTGTATTAATTTTAGACAGCTGACTTAGAACCTCTTCCTCTGTAGAGACACATGCATCAAAAGATTCATTAGTCTTCCTTCCTAACTGAGGTCCTTCTCCTTCATTTTATTTGTAAAAACTGAACAGAAGTATTCACTGGGGCAGTCAGCTAGTTCTTTATCTTCTTCCATATACCTTCCTTCTTTTGTTTTTAATTTGGTAATTCCTTGTTTTAGTTTCCTTTTTTCATTTATGTATCTGAAGAATGCCTTATCGCCTTTTTTCACCGACTGAGCTAATTTCTCTTCTGCCTGTGCTTTAGAAGCTCTTATAACTTGTTTTGCCTCTCTCTGCCTAATCTTATAAATTTCCCTGTCATCCTGTTTTTGTTTTTTTTATAATTACTAAATGCTATCTTTTTGTTTTTAATGATTTTGGCCACTTCTGCTGAGTACCACAGTGGTCTCTTCCTTTTTTTGCTTTTACTGACAAGCCTAATGCAATTATCTGTTGCCTTCAATAGTGCCACTTTTAAGTAGTCCCATTTCTCCTGGACTCCAATGAAACTGTTCTAATCTGATAGGGACTCGTATACCACTAACCTAATTTTAGAAAAGTACGTTTTTCTAAAATCTAAAACTTTTGTTTTTGTGTGGTGTGACTCAGTCACTGTACTTATAGTAAACCACTCTGACTGCTGATCACTAGATCCCAAGCTTTCCCCTACAGTAATATCAGATACCAAATTCCCATTTGTGAATACTAAATATAAAATGGCCTCCTCCCGGGTTGGCTCCTCAACTACTTGCTGTAGAGATAATCCCAGTAGGGAATTTAGAATATCTGTACTCCTGGCAGAACTAGCTATTTTGGTTTTCCAGTTTACATCAGGAAGATTGAAGTCTCCCATAATGATAACTTCCCCCTTCAATGTCATTTTAGCTATTTCCTCAACTAGTAGATCATCTAATTCTTTGACTTGGCTAGGTGGTCTATATATCACACCTACACGAGTTACCTTATGATTATCAAGCTGCAAGGTAACCCAAACTGACTCTAAATTGGTCTCGCTAACGTGTATTAAATTAGATTAGATTGTATTTCATTTGTCCCATTTTTCTCTCACAGTCCAAAAAAATTGTGCCTTTTGCTGGAACAGTTATCATTTTGGGCACAGAAATGTGCAATTGGTATGCGGTGAAGTTACATTCTACTACAGCGATTTATGGGGTGTATTAATAGGATAGATACATAGGTCCTATTAGCCTTTCTGCGTTGATTTTAAATTATTTAACTTTTTTTGTGTGGTGTATTAATAGGAAAAAAAGGGAAAATATATGTCATTAGTGCCGTTCGACGGTGAATTTACATGGTGTATTAAAAGGAAATATACGTACGTCCCATTAGCCGTTCTGTGGTGAATTGGCATGACCCGGGAGCAGGCCCTGTGCCCCTACCTGTCCTGAACCTTTCTCTGTCATTTTCAGTTCCCTCAGTGCGAGAAGTATTATATGCCGAAGGCTCAGCTCCACTTTTCAGCGAGGAGGAGCTACTAGAAGACAGTCGGCAGCTACTGCCCAGCCAAGATCTGGAGGGAACATCCGCCACTTCCTCCGGTAGGTAGCCAAGTAGTGATGATGAGAGTCGCGTGGGAGCTAGTGTTGGGAGCGGCCAGGCTCCTGGCCCTGAGACCGTTGAGGGGGACATCAGTGAGGTACAGACAGTAGGGGATGATGATGATGATGTAGCCGATCTCACTTGAGAGCCGGGTAAAGAAGGGGCTTCATCATCATCATCAGGAGAAGAGGTTGGCAGCTTGCGCATGAGGCAGCGGCTGAGCCAGCAGGGTGGCAGCGTGGCTGTGAGTCAGCAGGGTGGCAGCAGTGGGAGGTCGGGAGCCAAAGGTGCCCGGGGAAGACCAGCCACTTCGCAGGATCCTAACGGCCCGGAAAGTAGCGGTGCAGGGGTTCACGGAGGCAGCGGTAGCAGGCAGTCAGCACGGAGTGTTGGGGGGAAAATGCCATACTCTGCGGTGTGGCAATTTATTGTTAGGCCGAGGTCAAGGAGGTGAACATGGCCATTTGCTGAATTTGTGGGCAGAAGGTGAAGCATGGCCAGGGTGCCAATGTTGGCACCACGGCCCTGCCTCAACACATGCAGCATCACCATAAAGTGGCTTGGGAGAACCGTGGCTCCGATGTGGTGGTCCAGTCGGCTGCAGCAACTGCTGCATCACCCAGTGGAACCAGGGGCATACATAGAAAACACTGGGCCCCATGGAAATAATCTGAATTCTGCATGTGGGCTCTCGAATCCCCCCATGATTGTTAATGGGATCTGGCAGGGGCCAGCAATGTTCGGCACATGCTGGATCTGGCAATTCTGAAATTCTGCTGGAATGCTGGAACAGAATATCAAAATTTGATCGCAAGTGATTACTTAGCCTTACCCGATAATTTGTGCCCGCTGCTGCTACTTCTTATATAATGTGCCATGCTTCACCCATGGACTGTGCCTGCTCCTGCTTCACCTCCTCCCCAATGCTGACTTACTGTTTGTGCTGCTGGCAGAGCGCAGTCAGGGCCTGGGGCAGATCTTCACGGAGCTGGTCTGGAGTCTGGACCGGTGACGGTGAGGGATGTGCTACTGGAGGAACAGGACAGGGGCATTTTACAAATTGCAGACATAGAAAACTAAAGGATTTAATCCAGTCACAACTGATCTTTCTCTGACTGCTGCAGAACCTCCTAATATACACTTCACCTGCTGCAGAACCTCATAATACACACCTCAGCTGCTGCAGAACCTCCTAATACACACCTCAGCTGCTGCAGAACCTCATAATACATACCGCACCTGCTGCAGAACCTCATAATACACACCTCAGCTGCTGCAGAACCTCCTAATACACAGCATAGCTGCTGCAGAACCTCATAATACATACCGCACCTGCTGCAGAACCTCATAATACACACCTTAGCTGCTGCAGAACCTCCTAATACACACCTTAGCTGCTGCAGAACCTCATAATACATACCGCACCTGCTGCAGAACCTCATAATACACACCTCAGCTGCTGCAGAACCTCCTAATACACACCATAGCTGCTGCAGAACCTCACAATACACAACTCAGCGGCTGCAGAACATCATAACCTGATGCTAGAGAACATAGAAGGCTTGGATCACATCTGTGTTGGGGCCTCATTCTCAGATCAGGTCATAAATGCTGGACACAATTTTATATCCTGGCAGATCTCATTTTAGTCAGCGGGATCCATCAGATGTTGACGTCCATGAAGTGCCAGATCCGGCACTTCCATGATTTTACTTGTTCTGCTCCTATGACGGCAGAACAGTGAACATCACCAGCACAGATGTGAACAAAGCCTAAAACGCCTCAGCTGCTGCAGAACATTATAATCGTGACAAGGGAACTGCAAGTCTCATCATCACCAGATTGTTATTACTGGAAATTAGAGGGCAACACAGGGAGAGGTAAAATGGAGAGAACTACAACTCCCAGCATGTCCAGGCTGTTATTATTGGATACAAGTGGATATTACACAGTATAAGGCCAGGTTCACATCACTGTTTTCCGTACATCTGATCCTTCAGTAGAACAGAAAAATAAAGAAAAAAATAGATCCTGTATTTCAAGCATCAGCTCTGCACATTTGGAATCAGTTTCAGCCATTTCCACCTGAGATCCTTTATTTTAGATGGAAAAAAGTCCTGCACGCAAAACGGAAAACTAAACAGTGACGTGAATCCAACCTAAGAAGAGACAACTACAACTCCCAGCATGTCCAGATTATTATAGGGCATCATCCAGTTGTACTAGTTGAGAGCTTTAAAAGGAAATAACTATAACCCCCAGTATGGCCAGACTTATTATGGGGCATCAGTATACATTACAGAGAGGGGGTATAAGAGGAGAGAACTACAACTCCCAGCATTACAGACTGTACTAGGACATAACTTGAAATTTCATGGAGAGGGGGTATAAGAGGAGAGAACTACAGCTCCCAGCATTACCAGACTGTACTAGGACATAACTTGAAATTTCATGAAGAGGAGGTATAAGAGGAGAGAACTACAACTCCCAGCATTACCTGACTCTGCTAGGGCATACTTTGAAATTACATGGAGAGGGATATAATAGGACAGAACTAGAACTCCCAGCTTTCATAGGATGTTTTGTAGGTTATCCCAGGACACCAACAACCTCTACTCCAGGCACCACACAGAAGCTCCGCCCCCTCACAGCGACATCCCATAGGTCTTTCACCAGTACGCTGCACTGGTCACATGGTTGATGACATCACCAAAGGTCCTTCTCCACTTCTTACATTTTCTTGTCACACAGGTAGCTATACAACTGTAATTAGTAGGCAGGCCTATCCTCCACTGCGGGCCCCCTTCCCTTTAGGGGCCCCATAGCAGCTGTGTGGTCTGCCTCTATTGGTGGTAAGCCACTAAGTGGCACACACCCAATTTCACCACATGTGCTTGAGCGCCATGCTCGAGTCTCCTCCCCGCACGTTTGGCGCCTTCTAATCAGCCAATAAACATGCTGGTAAGTATTGCCATAACTGTAATGCCATTAACCATGTTTTCTACTGTCATTACAGTGATTGGCTGGCCGGAACACGTCATCGGGTGCTATATAGCACCCGGTCACGCGGGTTCGGCTCATTGCGAGTCAGGGAGAGCTGCTGTTAGGAAGGGACAGAGAGTGTAGAGAGAATTTGATCGCAAATTACTAATTTTAAAGACGTTTCAAAGACCCAAAAGTCCTTTTAAAGACTACTGTGTGTGTTGGCAGAAATTTAAAGTGCAGATTTGCACTTTTTTTTTGTTTTAATTTACAAAAAAAATTGCTTCATTGGCTACCTTAAAAGAAGGTGTCTGCAGTGACTTCAGACATCTGTGCAATACCTTCTGTGTATCAGGGGCATAGATAGAAAGAATATCACTGAATCAGCAGCCAGTTTTTTGTCTGCGGCAGAAACCGTTTATCGCAGCGCATTGCATTTCTTTACCATCTGAGTGCTTCAATCCCATATATTAGGAAAAAGTGAAAATCAATATATATACACAAATTTCACTAAATCTGCACACAGTTTTGTTGTCTGTGGTAGAAACCGTTTATCACAGCGCACTGCATTTCTGTACCGTCTGAGTACTTCAATCCCATATATTGGGAATAATATAGTCATAAATATAAACAACATCATAAAACAGTGTCTGTACTGCAGATTACAATAATCTGTGGCTAAAATACTGTCCATAATCTGTGCTTTTCTGTGTCATATACTGCCCTGTATCTGAAAACTGTCTTTCGTGGACAGTAAAAAAAACGGCGTCACAACCAGTAAAAAATCCATAACTATAAAGAAGGACAGCACTAAGGGATGGGGAAGTGGGCGTTATGCTGATGGTTCAGGCAGAGGTCGTGGCACTGGGCGCAATGAAACTGTGCCTGCTGCCAGTGCACCAAAAAAAAAAAGTAATAAAACCGTACCCAGCTTCATGTCCAACACTGTCCAAGTCAGACCAGTGCGAACAGTTGGTCGGTTGGCTTGCTGACAATAATGCTTCCAGTGGGCTAAGCACCACCCTCTCTTCCACCAAGTCCAGTCTCTGTAGCCAAGAGTCTGGTCAGCCAACTCCTCGCTCAGATCATCCTTCCTCCCACCATGGAGAGGCCTGCCAAACGAGTGATCCCACACTCGGATATTCCCAGGAGCTCTTTTCAGCTCCACTATTAGATTTGGCTCTCGCACCCAGCACGTTTTAAGAGGGACCTGAGATATTGTGCCCTGATTCCCAACCTCTTGAGCCTTCACAGTCTCAAGAAGATGACGGTGGTGAACGTCATTCATCAGTTCACAAGGTGGGTGACGATGAAACACAGTTGTCAATCACTGAGGTTGTGGTTAGGTCAAGTCAGGAGGATGATCAGAGTGAGGAAGTGGAAGAGAAGGTGTTGGCCGATGAGGTCATTGACTCAACATGGAAAGGTGAAAAGCAGAGCAAGGACAGCAGTACAGAGAGGGAGGGATCCGCAGCATCGCAACAGGCGGGAAGAGGCAGTGGGGTTGCAAAAGGGAGAAGTCGGCCCACACCAAACAGGCCCACAACCGTTACACCTATCACCCCCATGCGTAAATCAACCTTAGCAAGGGGTAGGTGTTCCGCAGTATGGCGCTTTTTTGAGGAAAGTGCAGAGGACAAGTTTGCAACCTGTGCCGTACCAAAATGAGCCGAGGCATGAACACTAGCAACCTCACCACCACCAGCATGATCCGCCACATGGCATCCAAGCACCCTACTAAGTGGGCCGAACGCCTGGGTCCACAATCTGGGTCTGCGGGTCACACCACTGCCTCCTCTTCCACTGTGTTACGTGCTGTCCAATCCCCTGTCCAAGACGCAGGCCCGAATGCCTCTCGCCCTGCACCTGTACCTTCGAATGAACCAGCAGCAACAACATCCACTTCCCTGTCCCAGTGCAGCGTCCAAATGTCCATACCACAGTGATTTGAATGCAAGCGCAAATACCCACCCACCCTTCCACAGGCCATAGCACTTAATTGCCAACTTTCAAAATTACTGGCCCTTGAAATGTTGCCAAATAGGCTTGTGGACTCGGAAGCCTTCCGCAGCCTGATGTCGGCCGTGGTCCCTCAGTACACAGACCCCAACCGCCACTATTTTTCACGGTGTGACGTGCCCGACTTACACTAGCATGTGTCCCAGAACATCACCCGTGCCCTGACCAACGCAGTTACTGGGAAGGTCCACTTAACCACGGACACATGGACAAGTGCTGGTGGCCAGGGACACTGCATTTCCCTGACCGCACACTGGGTGAATGTGGTGGAGGCCGGGAGTGAGTCGTACCCTGGAATGGCACAGGTGCTACCCACGCCCAAGATAGCGGGCCCTACATCCATCAGAGTCTCCGCAAGCAGCTATGTTACTGGCTCCAACCCCAACTTATCCTCCTCTTCTGCCTCATCCTCCTCCACTTACACCTCCAGCTGCCATCAGCCATCAGTTGCTAGCTGGAAGCAGTGTAGCACTGCTGTCGGTAAGCGGCAAGCGGCCGTGCTTAAGCTGATCTGCTTAGGGGAAAACAGCACACAGCCACAGAGCTGTGGCAGGGGATAAGGGACCAGACTGAGCTGTGGCTCTCTCCACTCAACCTACAAACAGGCATGGTTGTGTCTGACAATGGCCATAACTTGGTGGCGGGTTGGGAGCTCTGCAACCTGACACACATCCCATGCCTAGCCCACGTCTTAAACTTAGTGGTTCAGCGGTTTATCAAAACATACCCCAATTTGCCAGAGCTACTAGTGAAGGCGTGCCGTGTGTGTGCCCATTTCCACAAGTTGTCCACAGCTTTAGCTTCAGCAGCTTGCGGCTTCCGGTTCACCGACTGTTGTGCGACGTGAGCACGCACTGGAACTCTACGTTCTATATGTTGGCCAGGCTTTGTGAGGGCAGTTGTGGAATACCAGCTGCAACATGGTCGTTGCCTTTCAGGTCAACTGCCACTATTCACAAGCGAGGAGTGGGCATTGATGTCAGACTTGTGTGAGGTTTAAATTTTTTTTTAAGAATCCACACAGATGGTTATCAGCGTAACCATCCCACTGCTGTGTCTACTCAAACGATCGCTGCTCACAATTAAGGGCGACGCTCTGAATGTGGCAGTCTGGCAGACGAGGAACTGGGGGAGAACATCTCACAGGGTGATACCCAGACCACCCACAGTTTGTCTTCTCAGCACGAATTGGACTGTGAAGAGGAGGAGGAGAAGGAGATGGAGACTGTTGCCTCTGCTACTGAGGCTAGTACCCATGGAACTTTAATTCCATCTTTTCAGCGTGGCTGGGCCCAAGAGGAGGCCCAAGAACTTCCAATGTTTCATACGGTCTGCTCAGCTGTAGGCCCTCACCTCCAATGATTCATACGTCTGCTCAGCTGTAGGCCCTCACCTCCAATGTTTCATACGTCTGCTCAGCTGTAGGCCCTTAATACAATGTTTTATGGGGTTCGCTCACCTGTAGGCCCTCACCTCCAATGTTTCATACGGTCTGCTCAGCTGTAGGCCCTCACCTACAATGTTTCATATGGTCTGCTCAACTGTAGGCCCTCACCTACAATTTTTTGGGGGTCAGCTGACATGGTATATTATTTTCTATGTTTCAGACTTGGAAGGAAACATCATTTGGTTTTCTTCAGTGGTGAATCTTTCACACGTGTTTTTTTTTACAGGATTCTGGTTTTTATATAGTGGCACAGGGGTAAAAATGTCAGTGTTGTTTTTTTAAATATGTCAGGCTTGACTCCATTTTCTACTCTATCCTTTGCAGATGCCTTTTCAGGAGATATTAGACCCTTTCACATTTGGGGCCTGGAGGAATTCAAATTGTATTCCTTTATGTGCCACTTTCCCTAGATCTTTTTTTAGGGTATACAGTACAATAGAATTCCAAGATAGTCTGATAGCAGCTTGTAATTGTGGTACAGTTCCATAATGTAAAGAGGCAACAAATGCTGACCGCCATTCCCTGCGCTAACTCTTCTATGTGACGCTCTCTGGAACCCAAAGGAACATTAAAATTAGAAATTGGTCATTCTTTCTTGGGAGCCTGTGCTGACCGGGTCAATTAACTTCTTAGGTGTTTAGATCAGCAGGCCCTTGCTCCTAATGTTTCATACGGTCTGGTCAGCTGTAGGCCCTCACCTCCAATGTTTCAGACGTCTGCTCAGCTGTAGGCCCTCACTACAATGTTTGATGGGGTTCGCTCACCTGTAGTCCCTCACCTCCAATGTAGCTGTAGGCCCTCACCTCCAATGTTTCATACATCTGCTCAGCTGTAGGCCCTCACCTCTAATGTTTCATACGTCTTCTCAGCTGTAGGCCCTCAATACAATGTTTTATGGGGTTCGCTCACCTGTAGGCCCTCACCTCCAATGTTTCATACGGTCTGCTCAGCTGTAGGCCCTCACCTACAATTTTTTGGGGGGTCAGCTGACATGGTATATTATTTTCTATGTTTCAGACTTGGAAGGAAACATAGGATTCTGTTTTTTATATAGTGGCACAGGGGTAAAAATTTCAGACTTGACACCCTTTAAAAATTATCATTGATGGCCTGCTGGTGACCCTCAAAAACATTAGGAGCAAGGGCCTGCTGATCTAAACACCTAAGAAGTTAATTAACCCGGTCAGCACAGGTTACCAAGAAAGAATTACCAATTTCTAATCGTAATGTTCCTTTGGGTTCCAGAGAACGTTACATAGCAGAGTTAGCGCAGGGAATGACGGTAAGCACAAGCTACCAAGAAAGAATGACCAATTTCTAATTTTAATGTTCCTTTGGGTTCCAGAGAGCGCCACATAGCAGAGTTACCGCAGGGAATGGCGGTCAGCATTTGTTGCCACTTTACATTATGGAACTGTACCACAATTACAAGCAGCTATCAGACTATCTTGGAATTCTATTGTATGCCCCCAAAAAAGATCTAGGGAAAGTGGCACATACAATGAAAAAAAGGAATACAATTGTAATTCCTCCAGGAATTTTACTCACCTTAATCAACTTGGTCGCGCAGCCCAGCTTCTCTTCTTTGTTCTTCTTTGCAGTGCAGGAGGAAAAGGACCTGTGGTGATGTCACTGCGCTCATCACATGGTCCATCACACGATCCATCACCATGGTGATGGGTCATGTGACGGACCATGTGATGTGCGCAGTGATGTCATCAAAGGTCCTTTACCCAGGTCCTGAAGAAAGAAGAGAAGCTGGGCTGTGCGAACAAGTGGCTTAAGGTGAGTTAAATTATTTTTTATTTATTTTTTAACCCCTCCAGCCCTATTTTACTAAGCATTCTGTATTAAGAATGCTATTATTTTCCCTTCTAACCATGTTATAAGGGAAAATAATTCTATCTACACAACACCTTCTGTGAAGAAGTTCGGGTTTGGATACCAAACATGTCGCTTTTTCTCACACATGTGCAAAACGCATTAAAATGTTTTGCACTCGCGCGGAAAAATCACGCATTTTCCCGTGACGCACCCACATCTTATCCAGCCTTAATCCATGACGCCCGTGTGAAAGAGGCCTTAGAACACCAGTTTTTCTGGAATTAACCTAGACCACCACCTTAGACCACCAGGGGTGTTATCATTAAATCACCTATAACAATCACCAAGGATACAATGTATTAACCACCTAGATACCCTTGATGAAAAGGAATATTATTGCAAACCTGTAAATAATCTCAATCCTCCAGCAATATTCAGTGTTAACCCTGTAAACCAGCACTATACAAAACTTAATGACAAAATAAATTACCCTGGTGCTTTCGGGTTTATTCCATACCATTCATGCATTGCTGCAATATTCTCCTTAATACCGTACCTCTTGACATTCTAATCACAATAGAAATTGCAATAAGTTTACCCAAGCAAGGTTTTATCACCTTCAAATGTCTTGAAAAGGAAGTAAACTTAGCACAGTGTCTCTGAAGGACAGGCCCTTCACCAACGAGATCCGCAGCCGGCAAATTGCTGTTCATCTGTATGCATTACCCATCCTGGCAAAGATATTCAGGAGATCAATAAAGCTGAGAAACTTTCTAAAACAAGGAGTCAAAAGACGGAATAAAACTCTGATGATTAATGCAGATGTTCTGTAAAGTTGTGGACATAAGTGGCGCGCAGACACTGAAGACCCTGACTGGAAATACAGATGAAGAATAATCTGCATTTCAAAAACATTTTAATCATTTTATGGAAGGTGAGCAAGGGAGATGGAGAAAATAAAACTAGATGCCAAACATTAAAAAAGCAGCAGGAGACAATGGAAGATTATTGTAAATAGAGTAATTCTATCAGGATTAGACTTGTGTCATGTTTTGGGATTTCTTTGGGGGATTTTTTTTTCTAACCATTGGTTCAGTCGCTTGTAGTCTATTCTGCAATCATTCTGTCCTCTCCATGCACTGACTACCTGGTGAGCTTGTGTATACTGTAACTAGAAATGAGCGAAGTTTGGAAAAATTCTATTGGTGCGATTCGCCGAAGTTCTTCAAGAAATTTGATTAGTTCGGAATTAATTTGTCATGTATCACAATAAATCTGGTATACTCAGGCCACTCTGGGCCACCAAGTGCAATGCATATGATTAAGCAATATCAGTGTAAAGGCTTGCTTGGAACTAAAACTGCAGGGATAGTGCATCGCGTGTGCATTACAGTCTAGTCTACCCACATTGATAGTTAATCCATTCTGTTTAGTATTAGAGAGTAATTTATCACCATCTACGTCACTGTGCAGGGCACCAAAATTCATAGCCAATCCCTCCACCAGCTTGTATGGTAAAAGCTGGCGGGCTAAGAGTTCAAACAAGCCAGCTGTCAGACGCCGGGCAAGGGGGTGACTTTGTGACATTGGCTTCTTACGCTCAAACATGTCCTTGACAGACACCTGACTGTGGGCAGATGAGCAGGAACTGCTCAAGACGAGAGGCGGAGTGGCGGGTGGTTGAGAGGGGGCAAGGAGAAGGAGGACAGCAGTGGTTGACGTGGCTGAAGATGCTGGACCAGAAGGAGGATGGTGGCTTTGAGTTTGTGTGCTGCTTTTACTTATGTGTTGATCCCATAGGCGTTTGTGATGTGAGATCATGTGCCTTCGCAAAGCAGTTGTACCGAGGTGGGTGTTGGATTTCCCACGACTCAGTTTCTTTTGGCACAGGTTGCAAATGGCATCGCTGTTGTCAGAGGCAGACACACAAAAAAAATGCCACAGTGCTGAGCTTTGCAATGACGGCATTCTGGTGATGGCAACAGCATGCGTTGATTGGCGTGCTGTCTGGCTGACCCCGGGTGCCAATACATGCTGTCTGACTGTGCCACTAGCTCCTTGCGACGACCTCCCCCTGCTTCCAACTCGTCTCCTCCTTCTCTCTGTCTCCCCTTCGGAACTTTCCCCCTGTTCTTCTTCTCTTCGAGCGGGCACCCACGTGACATCCACGGACACATCGTCATCATCAACCGATTCACTTGTATCTGACAACTCAGCAAAGGAAGCAGCAGCGGGTACAACATCATCATCATCATCACACCGTACGTCCATGTGTGTACTGCTGCCTGACTGAGACATATCCCTGTTATCTACATCCTCTGGCAAAAATGGTTGCGCATCACTAATTTCATCCAACTGATGTGTAAATAACTCCTCTGACAGATCAAGTGAAGCAGCTGTGGTGCTAGTGTTGGTGGTGGTGGCAGGCGGGCGAGTGGTAACTTTAGAGGTGCGTCAAGGTTCTGAGCGGAAGCTGTAGAAGATTGGGTGTCCTGTGTTAGCCAGTCAACTATGTCCTTAGAACTTTTCGAGTTCAGGGTACGTGGCCTCTGAACACTGGGCATTATTCCAGGGCCAAATGGAATCACAGCACCACGACCACGACGGCCCCTGCGGGGTGGCCTGCCTCTGCCTGTCATTTTTTTTAGATTAGTTAAGTTGTACTATGCGTGCAAGCTACTGTGACACCAGATATGAGTTGCGCTGAAGTGACACTATGCACTGCACTGGGCCTTAAACACACAAACACGTGTGTAACTGACTGCTATTTATTTAACTGCTATTTATTTACAGTCAAAATTGTTGTTTTTCTTTAAATGGAATCGAATGTGACACCAGAGTTGCGCTGGTGACACTATGCACTTGCAGGGCTGTGAGCCTGACACACGCGCTGGAAGGCAGGCAACTGCAATTTGATTACACAGGAAAAAAAAAAAAGCAGACTGATGTTCTAGCCCTTTTTGCTTTTTGGGGTGCTGTCCTTACAGCAGAGATCAGATGAGTCCTCCAGGACTGGAGTGGACACTGAATACACTTGCCTAGCTATCGATTTCCTTATTAAATCAGCAGCAGCTACACTGTCCCTCCTCTCACTGTGAATGCAGCTTCCGAATAAATCTAAAATGGATGCTGTCCAGGAGGTGGGAGGGTCTGCTGCTGATTGGCTGGAATGTGTCTGCTGACTGTGAGGTACAGGGTCAAAGTTTATTCAATGATGATGTATAGGGGGCGGACCGAACAACGCATATGTTCGCCCGCTGCGGCGAATGTGAACAAGCTATGTTCGCCGGGAACTGTTCGCCGGCGAATAGTTCAGGACATCTCTAATGTTGAACAGCTAGTCTACGCTTACCTCCAAGATCCCGTTGATGTCTCGTGAGATTACCGCTGGTGTGCAGCTTTAATGAAGATTTTACAATCTCATCGTCATCTCGTGGGGTTTGTAGTTTTTTGTGCTTCTCCACTATTGGCTGCAAAGTGAAGGAAGTAGGAATTTGTGTATCGATTTTCTTCTATGTTGTAATGGCTTTGTAATTTTCAAAAAGATTATCTATGCCGGCATGGTATAATCGCTCCTCCGATGAATGTTGGGATATTTTAATGGCAACCAGACCCGTTTCGGAGCTATATTGTGCCTGCTCCTTCTTCAGTGGTATGATATTACTGCCAGGGGTACCCCTTATATATCCCATAACTCCGCCTATAAGGTTTGGAATAATCTCCGGATTGGATTTTCCTGCTTGGAACTTAAAATCCCTTTAGATTAAATAGATTCAAGTGTAGATCAATGTAAACCAATTTCACATACTGTACGTATTTACATAATCAAGAACAGCAAAAGCAAACAATAAAAGTCAAAAAACGCATGTGCATTTTGCTTGCTGAAGGAAGGTGTCCTCTATCAGTATATGTACTCGGTAATCATTTCGCTACTGCCTCCCGTATATAAAGACCTTTTCATGTTGATAAAAGAGTTGGGTATATGAGGATTGCAAGAAATGGAATGGGGCGAGTTCCCTTCACTAAGGACAGACCCCGCGGCTTAAAAAAACACCAGGGTTCCGCATCAGTGAAGGGACTCTGCCCTGATATTTCACAAAAAAAACAAAAGCTCAATTTCTGCATTGAGGCCTACCGGCATCAATGTATTCAACTCAAAAATTCTCCTCAATTCCATTCTCGACATTTGTTTGATGTAATCCCCCCCCCCCCCTCCAATGTTTCTCCACTTTATCTATCACTGCAAATATAAGACCACTGGGATCCTGGTTGTGAAAATCCCTAAAAATGGTTAGATAGTGGATGTTTCATATAACCATTCCTAATGTTGGACATATGTTCCGAAATGCGTTTCTTAAGAGTTTTTAGTTCTGCCCACGTATTGTTTTGCACATGGGCATGTAATGACATAAATGACACCTGTAGAGGTGAATTTAAGGAAATCTCTAATTGTATGTTTATGATGATTGCTTGTAGAAAATATTTCAGTGTTTTTTTTTAGAGAAGGAAGTGCCAATACAATTCCTACAGGACCCGCACCTAAAAAATCCTGTTAACTGTATCCAATTCTGTATAGACGTTCCTACTTTTTAAATATAATTCTTTATAGTAGGTGCTACTTGTAATCAGTGTTGAGCGCGAATATTCGAATTGCGAATTTTTTCTCGAATATCGCAATTTCGAGAATATTTAAAATATAGTTCTATATATTCGCGAAATCGAATATTTTTTTTTTTTTTTTATTGTTATATTTTTTTCTTTCCCACTTCCCTAAAGTTGTTCTTACCTGTCCTTTGGATTCCTGGCTTTTTAGCTGCTCCAATCAGTGCCCGTTGCCGCTTCTGCCGACTTCCGTGCTCATGGAGCATCCCCATCACCATGGGAACGTCTCCATATACTAGAATATACTGTCGGATTTGAGAATTACGTTGAAATCGCAATTCGATTAATTCAAGTTATAATAATCGAATTGCGATTTCAACTTAACACTGCTATATTCCATATTCGTTAATTCTAGCCTATTAGGCTAGAATTAACGAATATGGAATATAGCAGTAAGTTGAAATCGCAATTCGATTATTATAACTTGAATTAATCGGATTGCGATTTCAACTTAACAATGCTATATTCCATATTAGCTAAATTACAATCTATATGGGTATTTTACGAAATTTCGTAATATTGCTCTAACTTCGTCTTTTAGAATATTCGTAATATTGCTCTAACTTCGTCTTTTAGAATGTTACGAATATTCTAAAAGACGAAGTTACAGCAATATTAAGAATATACGTAAAAAGTTGAAATCGCAATGCAATTAACATAACTCAAAGTAATCGCATGGCGATTTCAACTTAGCACTGCTATATTCCATATTATGCTAGAATTAACGAATATGGAATATAGCAGTGTTAAGTTGAAATCGCAATCCGATTAATTCAAGTTATAATAATCCAATTGCGATTTCAACTTAACACTGCTTTTTACGTATATTCTTAATATTCTAAAAGACGAAGTTAGAGCAATATTACGAAATTTCGTAAAATACACATATATTGTAATTTAGCTAATATACTGCTATAGTAATTTTTTTAATAGTGTACATATTTTACAAAACTTAAGTTCAGAAGAGGCAAAAAAAATTTGAGAAAAAAAAAAGGATTATAGCACTATATTAGCTAAATTACAATCTATATGTGTATTTTACGAAATTTCGTAATATTGCTCTAACTTCGTCTTTTAAAATATTCGTAATATTCTAAAATACGAAGTTAGAGCAATATTACGAAATTTCGTAAAATACGCATATTAGCCTAGCCATAGTCAATTAGTCATAGGAACATTGCCTTATACTATCAAAGGAAAAATCGCAATACGCGATTAATTAAATCGCATATTATTCACGATCATTGGAATAATTACGAATATTCGATTTCAACGAATATTCAATCGAATATTCGCGAAATATCGCGAAATCGAATATGGCACCTCCCGCTCATCACTACTTGTAATCCCAAATTCTGAGCCTTGGTGAAGGTTACTTGGGGTATAGGTGGGATAAGTGTACCTATCACCTTATCTTTTTGTAGATAATGCCAGTATTTTTCCACAATATGCTTTTTTTTTCTATATTGATTATTGAATGGTATTATGATTCGCATGTGATCCACATTGTCTGTTTTTGGGACTTCCATTTTCTGTTTAGTAAAAAAAAACTAGTTCTTTCCAGCTCTCTAACTTTATTCAATGAAATTTCCACTAATTTAGAAGGATATCGTTTCTCAATTAACTGCTTTTGCATCATTATTGCTTCTTCTTCAAATTTCGTATCTAAAGTACAATTTCTTTTGAGTCTTCGAAATTGTTCAAAAGGTACATTTAACAACCACCTAGGTAGGTGATAACTGGTGAATAAAATAAAGCTATTTTTAGCAGTGGGTTTGTGATATGTGTTGCGTATAACTTTATCGTCCTGTATCTTTATTTGTATATCCAAATATTCTATGGAAGTCTCGCAAATATTCGAAGTAAAATGTAAATTAACCTCATTAACATTGATATCTACCAAAAATTGGTTAAGGGTCTCTCTGTCTTTCTTCCAAATTAATATGATATCGTCAATGTACCGTTGCCAGGGCACCAGGTCTGTCCCCAGTCTGGGAGCAATATAGTGGTCCTCCCAGTGCGCCATGAATAAATTAGCGTAACTTGGGCAAACCTGGTGCCCATGGCTGTACCCTGTATTTGTTTATAAAATTGGGATTCGAAATAAAAATAATTATGATTTAATATGAATTGTACTCCATTCACCAAAAAATGTATTTGTTTGTTTGTTAGTCTATCTTCTTTCACCAGTTGATCCTCCATTGCTTTTATGCCTTGTTGGTGATTGATAATTGTGTATAACGTTTGGACATCTAATGTACCTATTATCCATTTTGAATCGACCTCTAGAGATTCCAGGATCTCGATAATTTGAGTGGTATCCTTTAGATAAGATTTTATTTTTTTCACTGTTGGTTGCAATAATGTGTCTATGTACTGAGACAAATTGGACGTTAGGGACCCTATTCCCGATACAATTGGCCGTCCCGGAGGGTTTATGGGGTCTTTATGGAGTTTCAGTATACAATAGAAGACCGGGATCCTCTGTTGGGTATTAGTAATACATTTATATTCTTGTTCTGACAGAATATTATTTTTCAGGCCTTCTTCACACATTTCCACTAATTTGCTTTGAAATAATTGTGTGGGATCAGTTCCTAATTTCATACATGTGTTGGAATCTTCCAATTGTTTCTTGCACTCCCCATTGTATTTTTCCACATCCAAAATGACAATTGTGCCTCCCTTTTCTGTGGGACGAATTACAAAATTGTTTTGCGTTTGTAGTTGTTTAATGGTTTCTCTCTCTTGTCTTGTTAAATTATTGCTCCTGGTAGTGTCTATCTTTAATTTACGGATGTCATATTCAATACATTTACAAAACGTTGTTATCTCCTGACTAAATTCCTGTCTAGGATACTTAGTTGATTTGAGTTTTAAACTCGTATGTTGGTGTTTATTTGTTATTCCCAGATTAAATTCTTCCCTAATGGGGTCCTTAAGATAATATTTTTGGAAGCATAACTGACGTATAAACTTTTCTCCTCCTACATAAATGTCGAATTTATTAAGTTTATTAGTGGGAGCAAATTTCAAACCTTTGTTTTATAGGGAAATCTGTGCATTGGTCAATGTGGTAGTACTTAAATTGAATACAGTGCTTTGCGTTTCTTCTAATATCTGTTGTATCTTGGTCTTACATCTTCATGTTGTTTTTTTCTTTCGTGTTGATTTGACTCGTGATATTTCCTCTGTGTTTGGTAATTGTGATTTCGCTGTGGTTGAGGTGTCTGAAAATATAGATTGGTTCTGTGTTTGTGTTCCTGATTGGGGTATCTGTCTCTGAGATTGTACCGGTGTCTGTTGGGTGATTGTGATTGATCTGTCTGTATCGGTGATCTGTGTGTCCGTCCTCGTGTCCGTGGTTTGTGATGAAGGGGAGTTGTGTCTAAAAAAGGTTCCTCTGACAAAGTTTCAAATCTATTATTAACAGGTATTGAATAAGTGTTATGTAAATCTACTTCTCTAGATTCCCCTTTCCCTTTAGGTTCCACCCGTTTTGCTTCCTCTTGTCCCTCACCTTGTCGGGATGTACCTCCATTATAAAAATTTTTCTTCTTTTTATTCATCAATTCCTGTTCTATCTTATCTAGGCTTTTACACAATCTTAATTGCCAATTATTTAGTTCCTCATTAGTTGGGAATTTTTCAATTTTTATCTTCAAGAGATCTAATCTTGTGGTTACTTCCTCCAAAATTTCTAATCTCCGCGTTATTATTAATGGTATCAGAATTATTGATTGGTCATGCAATGTTTTATTCAATTGCATGTCAAACTCCTTGGTGCACAAATCCTGTGCTGGTGTTTTGAATAGGAGTAACCCTTTAGGTATCTTATTGTATGTTTGATATTGTTGGAGGGATTTGACTTCCCATCTTTGTCTCAATTGTTTTAATGTCTATGCTTTAATGTCTAATATTCAATGTTGATGCTTCCGTTCTTCTGATCAGTCAGAAAAACATAAAAACAAAATCTTGTATTTTGGGCCTCCATTAAGCCTGTTTCAGACGGTCGGTATTTTGCATCCATATTTGATCAGTAATTGTAAGCCAAAAACCGGAGTGGGTCCAAAACAGAGATAAAATGTAATGGAATTATTTGGATCTCATCTTTGTGTTGCACCCACTACTGCTTTTGGATTACAAATTCTGATCGCTGACTAAAAGAACATATTAGCTACGATAAATTTGGGTCGAGTTGGTGGAGTGATTTGTATGGTTCATTCAGCTGCCATGTTTGATCCATCCAGCAAGTTTGGCCTATCTGGTTTTAACCCAAATACTTGCTGAAAGCAAAATACCATTAAGTTCATACAGTAGTGTGGAGGTAGCACGGATAGTGATGAGCGAGCATGCTCGACGAATACCTGTTCAGCTCGAGCATCGCTATGCTCAGCACATGGCGGTACTCGGCTGAGTACCACATATGCTTGAGCGGCATGCTCAAGTCTCCTCCCCACACGTTTTGCAGCTGCTAAGCAGCCAATAAACGTGCAGGTAAGTACTGCCATCACTGTAATGCCAGTAGCCATGTTGGCTACTGGCATTACAGTAATTGGTTGGCCGGAACTAGTCATCAGGTGCTATATAGCACCCAATGACGCGGGTTTGGCTCTTTGTGAGTCAGGGAGAGTTGTGCTTAGGAAGGGACAGATAGTGTAGGGAGATTGTGATCGCAATCTATTTCAGTGAATAATGTTTCAAAGACCCAAAAATCCTTTTATCCACCTCAGTCCCCCTAGCTTAAACCCCCTTAATGACCAGACCACTTTTTACAATTCTGCACTACACTACATTCACGGTTTATTGCTCGGTCATACAACTTACCACCCAAATTAATTTTACCTCCTTTTCTTCTCACTAATAGAGCTTTCATTTGGTGGTAAATTTACCGATTTTTTTGCAAAGAAAATTCATTTTTCACTTTCAGTTGTAAAATTTTTCAAATAAAACTACATTTCTATATAAAATTTTCTCTACATTTATTGTTCTACATGTCTTTGATCAAAAAATGCAATAAGTGTATATTTATTGGTTTGCGCAAAAGTTATAGCATTTACAAACTATTGTACAAAAATGTGAATTTCCGCATTTTGAAGCAGCTCTGACTTTCTGAGCACCTGTCATGTTTCCTGAGGTTCTACAATGCCCAGACAGTAGTTACACCCCACAAATGACCCCATTTCGGAAAGTAGACACCCTAAGGTATTCGCTGATGGGCATAGTGAGTTCCTAGAAGTTTTTATTTTTTGTCACAAGTTAGCGGAAAATTACACTAACTTGTGACAAAAAATAAAAACTTCCATGAACTCACTATGCCCATCACGAAATACCTTGGGGTGTCTTCTTTCCCAAATGGGGTCACTTGTGGGGTATTTATACTGCCCTGGCATTTTAGGGGCCCTAATGCGTGAGAAGTAGTTTGAAATCCAAATATGTAAAAAATGCCCTGTGAAATCATAAAGGTGCTCTTTAGAATTTGGGCCCCTTTGCCCACCTAGGCTGCAAAAAAGTGTCACACATGTGGTATCGCTGTACTCAGAAGAAGTAGGGCAATGTGTTTTGGGGTGTATTTTTACATATACCCATGCTGGGTGAGAGAAATATCTCTCTAAAAGTCAACTTTTCCCATTTTTTTATACAAAGTTGTCATTTTAGAGAGATATTTCTCTCTTTTTGGGCACAAGTTAGCGGAAATTGATTATTTTTTTTTTTTTTCTCACAAAGTCTCCCTTTCCGCTAACTTGGGACAAAAAGTTCTATCTTTCATGGACTCAATATGCCCCTTAGCGAATACTTTGGGGTGTTTTCTTTCCAAAATGGGGTCATTTGTGGGGTGTTTGTACTGCCCTGGCATTTGAGGGTCTCCGCAATCATTACATGTATGGCCAGCATTAGGAGTTTCTGCTATTCTCCTTATATTTAGGATACGGGTAATGAGATATTTTTTTTTTCCGTTCAGCCTCTGGGCTGAAAGAAAAAATGAACGGCACAGATTTCTTCATTCGCATCGATCAATGTGGATGAAAAAATCTCTGCCCAAAAAAAAAAAGGAGGGGAAAGGCGTCTGCCAGGACATAGGAGCTCCACCCAACATCCAAACCCACTCAGCTCATAAGCCCTGGCAAACCCGATTTCTCCATTCATCAATCGATGTGGATGAATAAATCATTGCCGGGATTTTTTTTTTTTCATACAAAGTGTTTGTCAAAGCATATGAACACCGCCCCTCAGCTCATAAGCCTCGGCAAACATATATTTTTTACTGCAGAGGAGAAATCTCATCTTGCAGCGCCGCATACACTGACTTTTGTGTAATTTGACAGCAGCTCAATGTTTCTGTCAGAATGCACATCAGTGCTGCAGCTAGTTGATCGGCTGGTCCTCCTAGAAGGTAAAAAAAATAAAAAACAGGCCGCAACGCAATAAATGTATTAACATTAAACTTTATATAACATTTGAACAGAACATTAACTTTTGTAAACTTTATTGAACTTTTGGAACAGAACATTAACTTTTTTGCTTACCGGAGATTTTTTTTTTGTTTTGCTTTTTTTACCTTTATAGGACAAACATCTCCTTCCCCATGGGACAATGTGCAAAGCGCAAATCGCCCAGAGATGTGGCGAAGTACATTATGCACTTTGTCCCAGGCAAAAGGAGAGGTTTGCAGCAGCTGTGAGTGAAAGGCCCTAAGAGCCCTGTGTGCCTGTCCTGTGTCACGCAATCCCTATGCTAATAGTGTACCTGTGTGTGGTACTTCCGGAAACACTCCCCTAAGCATAGGGCAGGGTGGTCAGGGCAGTCAGGACAGAAATAGCGGGTGTCACACATTATTCCGCTCCTGCTACAGACACAACACTTTTTTCGGGGCGGCGGTTGGTTTGAGGTACCAGCAACAACATTGGGGAAATGTCGCTCGTGTAGACGGCTCACTACACTGGTGGTTGGGGCCACGGAACCTCCTGGATACAGGAGGTTCTCGATGATCTCTTCCTGAAATTTAAGGAAGGATCTTGTTCTCCCAGCCTTACTGTAGAGAACAAAACTATTATACAGTGCCAATTGAATTAAATATACAGACACCTTCTTATACCAGCGTCTGGTTCTGCGGGAAAGTAAATAGGGAGCTAACATATGGTCATTGAAGTCCACCCCTCCCATGAGAAAATTATAGTCGTGGACCGAGAGGGGCTTTTCAATGACACTGGTTGCTCGTTCCATTTGGATTGTCGTGTCTGCGTGAATGGAGGAGATCATGTAAACGTCACGCTTGTCTCTCCATTTCACCACAAGCAGTTCTTCGTTACACAAGGCAGCCCTCTCCCCCCTTGCAAGACGGGTGATAACGAGTCGTTGGGGGAAGCCCCGGTGACTAGGTAGCACGGTGCCACAGCAGCCAATCTGTTCTAAAAACAAATGCCTGAAGAGGGGCACACTTGTGTAAAAATTGTCCACATAAAGATGGTACCCCTTGCCAAATAAGGGTGACACCAAGTCCCAGACTGTCTTCCCACTGCTCCCCAGGTAGTCAGGGCAACTGACCGGCTCCAGGGTCTGATCTTTACCCTCATAGACTTGAAATTTGTGCGTATAGCCTGTGGCCCTTTCACAGAGCTTATACAATTTGACCCCATACCGGGCGCGCTTGCTTGGGATGTATTGTTTGAAGCCAAGGCGCCCGGTAAAATGTATAAGGGACTCGTCTACGCAGATGTTTTGCTCAGGGGTATACAAATCTGCAAATTTGGTGTTAAAGTGGTCTATGAGGGGCCGAATTTTGTGGAGCCGGTCAAAAGCTGGGTGGCCTCTGGGACGAGAGGTGCTGTTGTCACTAAAGTGCAGGAAACGCAGGATGGTCTCAAATCGTGTCCTGGACATGGCAGCATAGAACATGGGCATGTGATGAATTGGGTTCGTGGACCAATATGACCGCAATTCATGCTTTTTTGTTAGGCCCATGTTGAGGAGAAGGCCCAGAAAAGTTTTAAATTCGGAAACTTAGGCCTCTTTCACACGGGCGTCATGTTTTTTGCCCGGATAAGAGGCGGGTGCGTTGCGGGAAAATGCGCAATTTTCTCGTGTGAGAAAAATCGCGCATGTTTGGTACCCAAACCCGAACTTCTTCACAGAAGTTCGGGCTTGGGATTGATGTTCTGAAGATTGTATTATTTTCCCTTATAACATGGTTATAAGGGAAAATAATAGCATTCTGAATACAGAATGCTTAGTATAATAGTGCTGGAAGGGTTAAAAATAATAAAAAAGTTAACTCACCTTCTCCTCTTGTTCGGGTAGATGCCGGTCTGTCTGTTCTTTAGCTGTGGGCTGAATGACCTGAGGTGACGTCAGATCACATGCTCCAATCACATGGTCCATCGAGCATGTGATCTGACATCACCACAGGTCCTTCAGCCCACAGCTAAAGAACAGACCGGCATCTACCCGAACAAGAGGAGAAGGTGAGTTAACTTTTTTATTATTTTTAACCCTTCCAGCACTATTATACTAAGCATTCTGTATTCAGAATGCTATTATTTTCCCTTATAACCATGTTATAAGGGAAAATAATACAGTGAATAGACTGTCACCTAGAACCCATGCGTGAAAATCGCACCGCATCCGCACTTGCTTGCGGATGCATGCGATTTTCACGCAACCCCATTCATTTCTATAGGGCCTGCGTTACGTGAAAAACGCACAAAGAGGAGCATGCTGCAATTTTCACGCAACGCACAAGTGATGCGTGAAAATCACCGCTCGTGTGCACAGCCCCATAGAAATGAATGGGTCAGGATTCAGTGCGGGTGCAGTGCGTTCACCGCACGCATCGCACCCGCACGGAAAACTCGCCCGTGTGAAAGGGGCCTTAGACGGGTTTCCACCAGAAAGACTGGGCATAAAAGCGTCCCGGGTTGGCGGCTATAAATTGAGTGGCATACCGGTTTGTTTCTTCCACGACTAATTCCAAGAGCTCCGCAGTCAAGAACAGCTCAAAAAACCCCAGTGCCGAACCGATCTGAGCTGTCTCAACCCGAACTCCAGACTGGGCGGTGAAAGGGGGAACTACTGGTGCAGCTGAAGTTGGGGCTGCCAATTAGGGTTTGCCAGCACCTCAGGAACTCTAGGGGCTCTACGGGCCTGTCTGTGTGGTGGCTGCGACGGGGGAACTAATGCACGTGCCACTGTACCAGCTTCAACTGCCCTGGTGCTCGCCACTTCACCATGTTGTACGGCAGTGCTGGTACTAGGTCCAGGGAGGGCTGCGCTGCTGGTGTATGCCTCACCACGTAATCCGACAGCGCCAGCCCCACTCTGCTGCCCTTGAAGCGGATCCTGCGCAACCTGTGGTCTAGCAACACAGGGGCAGGTACGTCTGGTGGTATCAGGGGCAGAGATAGGAAGAATATTAGTGAAAACAATCATTTCTTTCCCATAATCTATCCACATTCTTGCTGTCAACTGTGTAATCTGTGAATTGTGTGATCTACACTTCAACACCTTGTGTGGTTGTCAGGCCCAGATATAGGGAAAAATATAAATATAAACTACATCAGAAAACAGTGTATGTACCGCAGATTCCAATAATCTGGGCCTAAAATAGTGTCCATATTCTGTGTGTTTCTGTGACATATACTGTCCTGCACCCGAAAACTGTTTCTTTAGGGCAAATTCCAATAATCTGGGCCTAATATAGTGTCCATATTGTGTTTGGTTCTGTGACATATACTGTCCTTCATCAGAAAACTGTGTCTTTAGTGGACTGTAAAAAAATCAGCTCCACATCTAGTGACAAAACAATTAATATGAAGAAGGCGAGCACTAAGGAATGGGGAAGTGGGCGTGATGCTGATGGTGCACGCAGAGGCCATGGCCCGGCGCGCAATGAAACTCTGCCTACTGCCAGTGCACCAGAAAAATAATCCACCGTACCCAGCTTCATGTTCAACTTAGCTGGGTGGCGCAGGACAACACTGTCCAAGTCGGACCACTGCGAACAGTTAGTCGGTTGGATTGCTGAAGATAATGCTTCCAGTCGGTAAGGCACCACCCTCTCTTCCACCAATGTCCAGTCTCTGTAGCCAAGAGTCTGGTCAACCGAATCCTCACTGTGGAGTTTAAGCATGCATGGGATAGGCATAAGGCCATCCTTCATATAAGATAGGGCCAAGGGCTATTCATAGTATTCAGTATATTGGGCAGACTAGATGGGCCAAATGGTTCTTATCTGCCGACACATTCTATGTTTCTATGATCATCCTTCCTCCCACCATGGACAGTCTTGCCAAATGAGTGATCCCACACTCGGATAATCTGAGGAGCTCTTTCCAGCGCCACTATTACATTTGGCCCTTGCGTCCAGTACGCTTGAAGAGGGACCTGAGATATTGTACCCTGATTCCCAACCTCTTCTTGAGCCTTCACAGTCTCAAGAAGATGACGGTGGTGAACAGCAATCATTCGTTCACGAGGTGGAAGATGATGAGACACAGTTGTCAATCACTGAGGTTGTGGTTAGGTCAAGTCAGGAGGATGAGCAAGGAAGTGAGGGATTGGAAGAGGAGGTGGTTGACGATGAGGTCACTGACCCAACATGGGAACACGAAAAGCCGAGCGAGGACAGCAGTACAGAGAGGGAGAGATCCGCAGCACCGCAACAGGCTGGAAGAGGCAGTGGGGTTGCAAAAGGGAGAAGTCGATCCACACCAAACAGGCCTGCAACCGTTACACCGAGCACCCCCATGCGTAAATCTACGCGCAGTATGGCGTTTTTTTGAGGAAAGTGCAGACGACAAAAGAGTGGTAGTTTGCAACCTGTGCCGTAACAAAATGAGCCAGGCGTGAACATTAGCAACCTCACCACCACCAGCATGATCCGCCACATGGCATGCAAGCACCCTAACAAGTGGGCCAAACCATTAGCAACAACATCCACTTCCCTGTCCCAGTGCAACGTCCAAATATCCATAACACAGTCATTTCAACGCAAGCGCCAAATACCCACCCACGGGCCATAGCACTAAATGCGCAACTTTCGAAATTATTGGCCCTTGAAATGTTGCCATTTAGGCTTGTGGACACTGAGGTCTTCCACAGCTTGATGTCGGCGGCCATCCCTCGGTACGCATTCCCCACCCGACACTATTTTTCATGGTGTGCCTTGCCCGCCTTACACCAGCATGTGTCCCAGAATATCACCTGTGCCCTGACCAACGCAGTTACTGCGAAGGTCCACTTAATTACGGACACATGGACAAGTGCAGGTGGCCAGGGATGCTACATTTTCCTGACGGCACACTGGGTGAATGTGGTGGAGGCCGGGAGTGAGTTGTACCCTGGGATGGCACAGGTGCTACCCACGTCAAGGATTGCGGGCCCTACGTCCATCAGGGTCTCCGCCAGCAGCTATGTTACTGGCTTCAACCCCCAATTCTCCTCCGCCGCCTCTTCCTCCACTTCCACCTCCAGCAGCAGTCAGCCATTAGTTTCTAGCTGAAAGCAGTGTAGCACTGCTGTGGGTAAGCGTCAACAGGCCGCGCTGAAGTTGATCTGTTTAGGGGACAAATAGCACACTGCTGCAGAGCTGTGGCAGGGTATAAGGGACCAGACGGAGCTGTGGCTCTCGCCACTCAACCTACAACCAGACATGGTTTTGTCTGACAATGGCCGTAACTTGGTGGCGGCTTTGGAGCTCGGCAACCTGACACACATCCCATGCCTAGCCCACGTCTTAAACTTAGTGGTTTAGCGGTTTATCAAAACCTACACCAATTTGCCAGAGCTACTGGTGAAGGCGCGTCACGTGTGTGCCCATTTCCGCAAGTCATCCACAGCTTCAGCTGATCTGTCAATGCTGCAGCAGCGCTTGTGGCTTCCAGCTCACAGACTGTTGTGCGACGTGAGCACGCACTGGAACTCTACATTCCACATGTTGTCCAGGCTTTGTGAGCAGCAGAGGGCAGTTGTGGAATACGAGCTGCAACATGGTCGTCGCATTTCGAGTCAACTACCACTATTTACAAGCGAGGAGTGTGCATGGATGTCGGACCTCTGTGAGGTTTTAAAAAACTTTGATGAATCCACACAGATGGTTAGTGACGATAACGCTATTATCAGCGTAACCATCCCACTGCTGTGTCTACTCAAATGATCGTTGCTCACAATTAAGGACGACACTCTGAATGTGGCAGATGAGGAAATAGGGGAGGACATTACACAGGGCGATAGCCAGCCCACCCTCTGTTCGTATTCTCAGCGCAAATTGGACCATGAAGAGGAGGAGGAGGAGCTGGAGACAGTTGCCTCTGCTACAGAGGGTAGTACCCATGGAACTTTAATTCCATCTGTTCAGCGTGGATGGGCAGAAGAGGAGGAGGATGAGGAGATGGAGAGTCATCCTGATGTCGACATCAATGTCTTGCCTGTTGGTACTCTGGCACACATGGCTGACTTCATGTTAGGCTGCCTTTCCCGCGACCCTCACGTTATACGCATTTTAGATAACACGGATTACTGGGTGTTCACCCTTCTCGACCCCCGCTACAAAGAGAATTTCGCATCTCTCATTCCTCTGGTGGAAAGGACGAGCAAAATGGTGCAATACCTGAAGAGCCTTGTTGGAAAATTGCTCCAATATTTTCCATCTGACAACACTGGCGGCAGAGTCCGTACTTCCTTGGCCAACCGAGGAGGGGAGACCAGGGGAACACAAAGCAGTTCCAACAGAGGCAGGGCGACACTCTCCAAAGCCTGGGACATTTTCTTGACACCCCGCAAGCACCCTCACCCTGATGTGCGCCCTACTGCCACAAGGAGAGAAAAAATTTGGAAGATGGTGAAGGAGTACGTAGCAGACCGTGTCAGCGTCCTCAGTGATCCCTTAGTGCCTTTCAACTACTGGTGTCCAAGCTGGACACGTGGCATGAACTCCCGCTTTGGAGGTGCTGGCCTGCCCTGCCACCAGCGTTTTGTCTGAGCGGGTATTTAGTGCTGCTGGTGGCATTATTACAGATAAGCGTATCCGCCTGTCAACTAAAAATGCTGACAGGTTGACTCAAATAAAAATGAACAAAGCCTGGATTGACCATGACTTCTTGACTTCACCAGAGGAAAGCTGATGAACATAAAGGCACTTTACATGTGTTGTTTTTAATGTAGTTAATAGACTATATTCCCATGCAACCCTTCCACCACAAACAAGGGTATATGGTTGAATCTTCCTTTTCTCATCCGCCTCCTCCTCTTCCGTCATATCAACATGCATTGCTTATTCATCACATATAATGCCCTCGCATATATGGCCTTCGAATCTAATTTTTTAGAGTGTCCGCTCACCAGCAGGCCCTCACATCTAATTTTTTAGAGGGTCCGCTCACAAGCAGGCCCTCACATCTAATTTTTTAGAGGGTCAGCTCAGCTGCAGTTCCACAACTCAAATCTTTTACAGGGTCAGCTCACCTGCAGGCCCGCAACTGAATGTGAATGAGGCCCTCCAATATGTGATATACAGGTTGTATCGGAGTGCCTCTTGCTTGTAATTTTTGGCAGCACTTGCACTTTATATACAAGTAAATATACAGGAAAGAATGTTTTCAATCAATTTTTCCTATAAAATCGAATTTAAAATTTTACATAACAGAACGTGCTCGGAATGATGAATATGGGTCCAGTTGGTGGAGCGATATGTCTGGTAATACCGTCGTAGTTCCGACCATAAACTATTGCAATAACCACGCAGATACATTTTTGTCAAAAAGAACGTATAAGCTACGATGAATTTGATTCGAGTTGGTGGAGCGATTTGTGTGGTTCATTCTGATAACCAATGACACTCCTCACGTATGGCAATAATCCAGCTGCCAGGTTTGATCCATCCAGCAAGTTCAGACAATCTGGTTTTAACCCTAATACATGGAGTTATTTGACCCCAGTAGTTCCGCGTCGAACTTCCTGGAGGGCCAAGTGGTGTTCAGCACTAAGGCCTCATGCACACGACCGTATGTATTTTACGGTCCGCAAAAAATAGATATGCAAAAAATATGGATGACATCCGTGTGCATTCCGTATTTTGCGGAACGGAACAGCTGTCCTATCCTTGTCCGTAATGCGGACAATAATAGGACATGTTTAGTGTTGAGCGAACCAGAACTGTAAAGTTCGGGTCCGTACCCAACTTTGCGAGTTTGGGTACACTGACCCGATCTTTGCCAGAAAAGTTCGGTGTTCGGGCATTTAATAAAGCTTTTGAAACACTGCAGGGCAGCCAATCAACAAGATTTTAAGCTGTGGGCACTTAAAAGTCATAACAGCCATGTCTTAAATTCTGAAGTACTGTATCAACAGTCACAGTTATTCACGACGCAAGCGGAGAAGTCCCTGCCGTGGCCCACGATTGGTTGCAGGCAGCATCAAAATGGATGATGACATCCAGGGACCTGAACAGAGGTCGGAGAGCACCGGAGCCGAGAGCCAGTGTCAGGAAGCAGGTCAGGCCCAGTTCACACTTCAGTTGTTTGGTCAGTTATTTCCATCAGTTATTGTGAGCCCAAACCAGTAGGTGTAATGGAAGGATTTCCTCCTGTTCTGTGTTTCTGACCCGCATTTGGTTTTGGCTCACAATAATTGATGGAAATAACTAAAGTGTGAACTCAGCCTAAGGGTCCATTCACACGTCCGTGGTGTGTTACGGACCCGAAAATTGCGGATCCGCAACACACCCGGCTGGCACCCCCTATAGAAATGCCTATTCTTGTCCATAGCTGCAGACAAGAATAGGACATGTTCTATCTTTTGCGGTGCTGCGGACTGGAAGATCGGAGACGCGCTCCGCAAATGCGGATGCGGATGCGGACATCCATTCCATCCCCATAGAGAATGAATGGGTCCGCAACCGTTCCGCAAAATTGTGGAACGGATGCGGACCCATTTGCGGAAGTGTGAATGGACCCTTAGGGCTCATGCAGAGGGCCATTGCTTGTCTGCAATATGTGCTCACCATATCACGGATGATGACCCATTCACTTGAATGGGTCCGTAATCCAGAAGGTGAGGCATGGAACCCCACGGAAGAACTATGGAGCGCTGCCGTGGGGTTTCTCTACATGCCTCCGTACCACAAAAAAATAGAACATGTTCTATTTTTTTGTGGTGCGGACGGATCACGGATCCTTTCAAGTTGAATGACTCTGTTTCCGTCTGCAGAAACTGCACGGATGGTGCCCGTGCATTAGGGACAGCAAATTGCGGTCCCCCATGCACGGAACAGCCAGTTTGTGTGCAAAAGCCAGATTTATACCAAGATTCAATAACAAAAATGCAATGATACACACTGGAGCTAAGCAATCTATAGAGTGTCAACAGGCAGGAAGCTTTGAGTAACATAGTAGCATAGTTTATAAGGCCGAATAAAGACATCTGTCCATCCAGGTCGGCCTGTCATTCCACAAGTTGATCCAGAGGAAGGCAAAAAAAAAAAACTGGGAGGTAGAAGCCAATTTTTTCCACTTAAAGCAGGCATGTCCAAACTGCGGCCCTCCAGCTGTTGCAAAACTACAACTCCCAGCATGCCTGCGAAGCTTACAGCTATTAGGGCATGCTGGGAGTTGTAGTTTTGCAACAGCTGGGGGGCCGCAGTTTGGACATGCCTGACTTAAAGGGATTCTGTCACCTCGTTTTAGGTTATAGAGCTGCGGACATGCACGGTTATATTGCCTGTGTGAGCTCTGTTTTATTGTGTTTAAAAAATTATTTTATAGATATGTAAATGAGCCTGGTAAGGAGCCCAAGGGGCTGTACGAACCTTCTTGGAGACCAGCCACGCCACCTGTGAAGGAGCCCAGCACCGCCTGCGTCCTCTGAATCTCCTCCTTGCTCACAGTTAGATTGCCGTAATCTCGCGATGTGCAAGTTCGCACATGCGCAGTTCCTTCCCTGAGGCTGATGCCAGCACAGGGAAGGAACACTATGCCGGCACTGCGCATGCGCAACTTGTGCATCGCGAGATTACGGCAATCTAACTGTGAGCAAGGAGGAGATTTGGAGGACGCAGGAGGTGCTGGGCTCCTTCACAGGGGGCGTGGCTGGTCTCCAAGAAGGTTCGTACAGCCCCTTGGGCTCCTTACCAGGGTCGTTTACATATCTCTAAAATCAATTTTTAAACACAATAAAAACACAAAGCGCTATGTTCTAAATTTGAGCACCACCTGCATGACCAGGCATCTAAGTGCAAAGCACGAGCTGCAGTGGAGTACACACCTGAAAAACCACAAAAGATCTCAGGCTCCTCTTGCTCCCTCTTCTGCTGCGGTCTCGGCCTCTTCCTCCCCCTCTGGAGTGACAGTGGCACCTGCCACCCCGCAAACAGAGGATGTGGCAGCAACACCACCACCTCCACCACTGTCACCCAGCATATCCACACTGTCCCATGGAAGCATTCAGCTCTCCATCCCCCAAACACTGGAGAGAAAGAGGAAGTACCCCCCTACCCACCCCCGATCCCTGGCCCTGAATGCCAGCATTTCCAAATTCCTGGCCTTTGAAATGCTGTCATTCCGTCTGGTGGAGACAGAGACTAATATAAACCTTATGGAGGTGGCTGTCCAACAAGACGTGGTTCCCAGCCGCCACTACTTTTCCAGGCGAGCCTGGCAGACAAAATCAGGTGTGCACTACACAACGCCATCTGTGGCAAGGTCCACATAACTACCGATACGTGGACCAGTAAGCACGGCCAGGGACGCTATATCTCCCTAACTGCACACTGGGTAAATGCAGTGGCAGCTGGGCCTGAGGCGGATAGCAGTTTGGTGCATGTCCTACCGCCACCGAGGATTGCAGGACATTTCTCGTTGCCTCCTACTCCGCTTCTTCCTCTATCGCCTCCTCATCCGGTCAGCGTAACACCTTCACCACCAACTTCAGCACAGTCAGGGGGAAACGACAGCAGGCTGTTTTGAAACTCATCTGTTTGGGGGAAAACCCCGCACCGCGCAGGAGCTGTGGACGGGCATGATTCAATATTGCATATACCATTTAAAAATATAACTCAATAATCACGTGTCAGTTATAATGTTAGGTAAACAGAATGTGCATATGATAAACCGTGATGAGGCGTGATCAAAAAATATATATGATACATACAGGTCCTTCTAAAAAAATTAGCATATTGTGATAAAGTTCATTATTTTCTGTAATGTACTGATAAACATTAGACTTTCATATATTTTAGATTCATTACACACAACTGAAGTAGTTCAAGCCTTTTATTGTTTTAATATTGATGATTTTGGCATACAGCTCATGAAAACCCAAAATTCCTATCTAAAAAAATTAGCATATTTCATCCGACCAATAAAAGAAAAGTGTTTTTAATACAAAAAAAATCTCCTGATAGCTAGCTGCATTGACCCTGCCCTTGATAAAACACAGTGGACCAACACCAGCAGCTGACATGGCACCCCAGACCATCACTGACTGTGGGTACTTGACACTGGACTTCAGGCATTTTGGCATTTCCCTCCCCCCAGTCTTCCTCCAGACTCTGGCACCTTGATTTCCGAATGACATGCAACAGTCCAGTGCTGCTTCTCTGTAGCCCAGGTCAGGCGCTTCTACCGCTGTTTCTGGTTCAAAAGTGGCTTGACCTGGGGAATGCGGCACCTGTAGCCCATTTCCTGCACACACCTGTACACGGGGGCTCTGGATGTTTCTACTCCAGACTCAGTCCACTGCTTCTGCAGGTCCCCCAAGGTCTGGAATCGGTCCTTCTCCACAATCTTCCTCAGGGTCCGGTCACCTCTTCTCGTTGTGCAGCGTTTTCGGCCACACTTTTTCCTTCCCACAGACTTCCCACTGAGGTGCCTTGATACAGCACTCTGGGAACAGCCTATTCCTTCAGAAATGTCTTTGTGTCTTACCCTCTTGCTTGAGGGTGTCAATGATGGCCTTCTGGACAGCAGTCAGGTTGGCAGTCTTACCCATGATTGCGGTTTTGAGTAATGAACCAGGCTGGGAGTTTTTAAAAGCCTCAGGAATCTTTTGCAGGTGTTTAGAGTTAATTAGTTGATTCAGATGATTAGGTTAATAGCTCGTTTAGAGAACCTTTTCATGATATGCTAATTTTTTTAGATAGGAATTTTGGGTTTTCATGAGCTGTATGCCAAAATCATCAATATTAAAACAATAAAAGGCTTGAACTACTTCAGTTGGTGTGTAATGAATCTAAAATATATGAAAGTCTAATGTTTATCAGTACATCACAGAAAATAATGAACTTTATCACATTATGCTAATTTTTTTAGAAGGACCTGTACATCCATAATAGACAGTACATGATCAAAGGAAATAAACAAGATGATCATCCACATTATACAAAAATGATAGTAAAATCAAACCACCCATCCCCCTAACATGATTCACAAACAGGACAAATTAAAAAATACATAAATAAATAATTAAATAAAACATATCGTGAATTTCATTATAACCTGTTGGCTTGGTTTATATTATTATTAACCTCACTGTGCCCTGAGCATATTACATCTTTATTCTTATGCTCTAGATAATGAGGTTATATGATTTTTATTATTATTATTATATGCTCAATACAAATGCAAGTAATCAATCCAAACTCATATCCACACTCATATCCGCACCCATGTCTCAGAGCCTCGGCGAGCCAAGGGGATAAAGGACCACGCACCGGGGAGGAAGGGGCCAGAAAAGCAAGTGCAAGATAGGAAGAGTAGTGATGAGCGGGAGGTGCCATATTCGATTTCGCGATATTTCGCGAATATTCGATTGAATATTCGTGTTATATTCGCAAAATCGAATATTCGTAATTATTCCAATTATCGCGAATAATATGCGATTTAATTAATTGCGTATTGCGATTTTTCTTTTGATAGTATAAGGCAACGTTCCTATGACTAATTGACTATGGCTAGGCTAATATGTGTATTTTACGAATATTCTTAATATTGCTCTAACTTCGTCTTTTAGAATATTACGAATATTCTAAAAGACGAACTTAGAGCAATATTACAAATTTTCGTAAAATACACATATAGATTGTAATTTAGCTAATATAGTGCTATAATCCTTTTTTTTTCTCTAATTTTTTTTGCCTCTTCTGAACTTAAGTTTTGTAAAATATGTACACTATTAAAAAAATTACTATAGCAGTATATTAGCTACCGTATTTTTCGCCGTATAAGACGCACCGGCGTATAAGACGCACCTAGGTTTTTGGGGAGGAAAATAAGAAAAAAAATTTTTTTAACCAAAAGGTGTGCTGTGGGTTTGGAACTAGGTGGTCTGTGGATGGCACTATTACTGGGGATCTGTGGATGACGGACACTGTTATGGGGGGATCTGTGGATGACGGACACTGTTATGGGGGGATCTGTAGATGACGGACACTGTTATGGGGGGATCTGTGGATGACTGACACTGTTATGGGGGGATCTGTGGATGACGGACACTTATGGGGGGATCTGTGGATGACGGACACTTATGGGGGGAACTGTGGATGACGGACACTGTTAGGGGGGAACTGTGGATGACAGACACTGTTATGGGGGGATCTGTGGCTTTCACTGTTACAGGGGGATCTGTGGCTGGCACTGTTACAGGGGGGGATCTGTGGATGGCACTGTTATACATGTGTCATCCACAGACCCTCCCAGCCCATAACTGTGCCATCCACAGATCCCCCGCCGCTCCTGTATACTAATATAATATGTCTTATTCAATTAATAGTTATTAAATATGCCTCTTTATTCCTAAAAGTACCTTAAATCCGAAGCGCTTCAGTACAATGCCGGCAGGCCGGGCAGCCGGCGCGGCGCGGCGCGTCACTCACTGACGTCACTTGCCTGCGCCGCCTGCTTCATTCATAAAGTAGGCGGCGCAGGCACGTGACATCAGGGAGTTACGCTGCCGCCCGCCCAGCCTGCATACTACTGAAGCGCTTAGGATTTAAGGTACTATTAGGCATAAAGGGGCATATTTAATAACCATTCATTGAATATGACATATTTTATTAGTACACCGGAGCGGCGGGGCGGGCCTTTAGTACAGTGACTGCACCGCCCCGCCGCTATTGCCGGCCCCAGCTCCTCCTCCCAGTCCCTCCCCGAGTCCTCGCTCTCTTTACATCGCTGCCAGCGATGTAAAACTGACTGCATTCGCCGTATAAGACGCAGGGGCATTTCTCCCCCATTTTGGGGGAAGAAAAAGTGCGTCTTATACGGCGAAAAATACGGTAAATTACAATCTATATGTGTATTTTACGAATATTCTTAATATTGCTCTAACTTCGTCTTTTAGAATATTCGTTATATTGCTCTAACTTCGTCTTTTAGAATATTGCGAATATTCTAAAAGACGAAGTTAGAGTAATATTAAGAATATATGTAAAAAGTTGAAATCGCAATTCGATTATTATAACTTGAATTAATCGAATTGCGATTTCAACGTAATTCTCAAATCCGACAGTACATTCTAGTATATGGAGACGTTCCCATGGTGATGGGGACGCTCCATGAGCACGGAAGTCGGCAGAAGCGGCAACGGGCACTGACTGGAGCAGCCAGGAAGCCAGGAATGCAAAGGACAGGTAAGAACAACTTTAGGGAAGTGGGAAAGAAAAAAATATAACAATTAAAAAAAAATAATAATAAAAAGAATATTCGATTTCGCAAATATATAGAACTATATTCTAAATATTCGCGAAATCTCGAAGTTACGATATTCGAGAAAAAAATTCGCAATTCGAATATTCGCGCTCAACACTAAGGAAGAGGACAATTAAATACATATTACAAACATCATATGAATGATCAATAAGTGATGCAAAAGGGAAAGAAATTTCATATACATATATTCCATCATATCTAAAAATATATAATTCCATAAAATATCAAAAATACCAGGGAATATCCAGGTAGGGAGAGACGACCATAAAGTTGTGTGTGCTCCAGTCACCGATGGTTATTAAAGTGCTAAGTGCCATACTATGCGCATTTACTTATACACAAACAGTGAACAATAATAAAAGGAAACAGGAAGAAGAAATCCACAGTTCAATAAGTCCTGCATTTCTGTGTCATCAAACCTTGAAACCTAAAAAGTGAAGAAAAAACAAAAATGAGCAGTACAAAATAATGATACATAGGCCTATTCTGGCTGAAAAAGCCTATGTATAAAAACCGGTGAAGGTGAGTTCCTCATTTAAACCCCATGGGGCCTGTGAACCAAGATTAAATATCCACCTTGATTCAGAGCAGAGCAATCTCTTAGAGATATGTGTGCCCCTAATGTTGCCCCGAATCGTGTCCAACCCCACAACCCGTAGGTCGTCATACCTACCTCCATGGCAGTCCAAAAAGTGGGTAGCCACCGATGTTAAAGGTTTTCCCCCTTTGCTTCTATCTCGGGCTGCCAACCGAATGTTGGATGTGTGCTGTTGTACTCTCTTCCTTAGCTCCGGCATAGTCTGGCCCACATATATCCTATTACAGGGGCACAAAAGAGCATAGACTATATTCCTGGAGTGGCAATTAACGTAGTATTTAAAATCCACCCTACAGTTCTCTCCATAGGAAAAGCTATCCGAATTCAACATGAATTGGCAAATATTACAGTCCCCACAGGGGTATGTACCTCTCAATATGCCACCACTTCCCGTGGTGCCTCCCGGGCGTTGGAAGCGACTGCGTACTAGAGTGTCTTTCAGGTTAGGAGCCCTCCGTGCTATAATCCTGGGTTCATTATCAACATGTGAAGCAAGTTTAGCATCTGATAAAAGTAAAAACCAGTGAGTGTTCAGAATTCTGTAAAGATCCGACCACTGGTTGTTATACCTAGTGATCACACGTGTTTTATTGTCCCGTGTTTTTATCCTGGGTTCGAATAGGCCCTCACGCTTGGACTCCTTAGCCCTTTCAAAAGCCCGGGATATGACCTTTTTGGGGTAACCCTTCTCATGTAATCTTGATGACAAATTTTGTGAAGCTTCCCTTAAAGTCGCTCAATTCAGTACAATGACATCGTACTAGCGAAAGAATAAAGATGTAATATGCTCAGGGCACAGTGAGGTTAATAATAATATAAACCAAGCCAACAGGTTATAATGAAATTCATGATATGTTTTATTTAATAATTTATTTATGTATTTTTTTATTTGTCCTGTTTGTGAATCATGTTAGGGGGATGGGTGGTTTGATTTTACTATCATTTTTGTATAATGTGGATGATCATCTTGTTTATTTCCTTTGATCATGTACTGTCTATTATGGATATATGTATCATATATATTTTTTGATCACGCCTCGTCGCGGTTTATCATATGCACATTTTGTTTACCTAACATTATTACTGACACGTGATTATTGAGTTATATTTTTAAATGGTATATGCAATATTGAATCATGTTTGGACACTAATTTAGATGTATTATATTGGCTTGTTGATTGATATATGTTTTGGATCATTGTGCCCTGTTCACACACCGGAACCAATAGTACCTGCTTCTGTTTCGGCGATCCATTAGGGGATGTACTTGCGCGGTCTGTCGCTCAGGGGTGACGTCGAGGCCGTGATGCGTTTCCGCTTTTTGGAGCGCATCGCGGCGTCAACTTCCACTTGGGCGCCATCTTGCGCATTTGCTTATACACCACGCCGTTCTTCACCGGCGCCTGCATTTGCACTCGGACCACGCACCGGGGAGTATTAAGGTAGCGCCAACATGCGCCTTTCCCTGGTTCCTCCTCCCTTCATTATTTTATTGACCTGACTACAGCTATACTCAATTATTGATTAATTATGATGACTATAACAATCTTGAAACATCAATGCATATTCACATGGACCTCTGAGGAAGCTAGTCTATGTACTAGCGATACGCGTGAGGGTTCTTTGCTTTCCTCACTCATGGGAGTACAGCTCCTATGTGCCACCACTGTGTCTCTGATAAGTATATTTTCTAGGAGATAGTAGACATTTTTTTGCTACCTCCTTTGTTGATTGTATAGACATTGATTGATTCTATGGTAACTTTGGATGAAATTTTGTACATGATTTTACCCAGTAGTGGGTCTGCTCCATGTATTAATGTTTTTAATTGTGAGTGATGCTCATGTTGAGGATGTGTCATGTTTCGTCCTTAGCGGATTACCTACTCCTCTTGTGTTGGGGCTACCCTGGCTCACTAAACATAACCCCACCATTGATTGGCAAGCAAGGCAAATAAATGGTTGGAGTGACTTTTGCAGAGAGAATTGCCTCACGACATCTGTTTCTGAGGTTTCTACTAAGACTGTACCACCTTTTCTCTCTGAATTTTCGGATGTCTTCTCTGAGAGTGGAGTTCAGGATTTGCCTCCGCACAGGGAGTACGATTGCCCTATTAATCTCATCCCAGGCGCCAAGCTGCCTAAATCTCGTTTATACAATCTTTCCCAACCTGAAAGGGTCGCTATGCGTACTTATATCTCGGAGAGTCTGAGAAAAGGACACATACGACCCTCGAAGTCACCTGTTGCCGCTGTTTTTTTCTTTGTTAAGAAAAAAGATGGTTCTTTAAGACCTTGTCTGGATTTCAGGGAGCTGAACAGTATCACTATTCGTGACCCTTATCCGGTTCCTCTGATCCCGGACCTATTTAACCAGATTGTTGGGGCTAAAGTCTTTTCCAAATTAGATCTAAGAGGGGCATACAACCTGGTCAGGGCCATTTTGAGAATTTGGTTATGCCTTTTGGTTTGATGAATGCCCCAGCCGTTTTTCAGCATTTCGTAAACAGCATTTTTTATCATTTAATGGGAAAATTTGTATTAGTGTATTTGGATGACATTTTCATTTTTTCTCCTGATTTCAAAACTCATAAGGAACATTTACGTCAGGTCTTGCTCATCCTGCGGGAGAATAAATTATACGCGAAACTGGAAAAATGTGTGTTTGCGGTTCCAGAAATTCAATTTCTGGGGTTTCTTCTCTCCGCCTCTGGTTTTCGCATGGACCCCGAGAAGGTCCGCGCTGTGCTTGAGTGGGAGCTTCCTGAGAATCAGAAGGCGCTGATGCGTTTTTTGGGCTTTGCCAATTATTACAGGAAGTTTATTTTGAATTATTCCTCTATTGTTAAACCACTCACTGATATGACCAGAAAAGGGGTAGATTTTTCTTCCTGGTCGGTAGAGGCGCGTAAGGCCTTTTCTAATATCAAGGAGAGTTTTGCTTCCGCTCCCATCTTGGTACAACCTGATATTTCTCTACCCTTCATAGTTGAGGTTGATGCTTCTGAGGTGGGTGTGGGTGCAGTCTTGTCTCAGGGTTCCTCTCCTGCCAAATGATGACCGTGTGCCTTTTTCTCGAAGAAACTCTCCTCCGCAGAGAGAAATTACGATGTGGGAGATAGGGAATTGTTGGCCATCAAGTTGGCATTTGAGGAATGGCGCCATTGGCTAGAGGGAGCCAGACACCCTATTACCATGTTTACTGACCATAAAAATCTGGCCTACTTGGAGTCAGCCAAGCGTCTGAACCCGAGACAGGCCAGATGGTCTTTGTTCTTTTCAAGGTTTAATTTTGTTGTCACGTTCCGCCCTGGGGTTAAGAATGTAAAGGCAGATGCCCTGTCACATTGTTTTCCGGGAGGTGGGAATTTTGAAGACCCGGGTCCCATTTTGGCTGAAGGTGTGGTGGTCTCTGCTCTTTTTCCTGAATTGGAGGCAGAGGTGCAGACAGCCCAGTCAGAGGCTCCTGATCTTTGTCCTCCTGGGAGGTTGTTTGTGCCTCTCGCTTTAAGACACAAGATTTTTAAGGAACACCACGATATGGTCCTTGCTGGGCACCCAGGGGCAAGAGCCACAGTGGATCTCATCGCTCGGAGATTCTGGTGGCCTGCGCTTCGTAAGTCGGTTGAGGGTTTTGTGGCAGCCTGCGAGACTTGCGCTCGTGCCAAAGTCCCTCATTCACGGCTATCAGGTCCTCTCCTTCCCTTACCCATTCCTTCCCGTCCTTGGACACATCTGTCCATGGACTTCATAACGGACCTGCCTCGTTCCTCGGGGAAGACTGTGATTCTGGTGGTGGTGGACCGTTTTAACAAAATGGTGCATTTCATCCCTTTTTCTGGTTTGCCCAATGCTAAGACGCTGGCGCATGCATTTATTGATAACATTGTCAAATTGCATGGTATTCCTTCAGACATAGTCTCTGATAGGGGCACGCAGTTTGTTTCCAGATTCTGGAAGGCTTTCTGTTCTCGCTTGGGGGTTCGGTTGTCATTCTCTTCTGCTTTCCACCCGCAGTCGAATGGCCAGACAGAGCGCGTCAATCAGAATCTGGAGACATATCTGCGCTGTTTTGTGGCGGAGAATCAGGAGGATTGGTGTTCTTTTTTGTCCCTTGCTGAGTTTGCTTTAAATAACCGTCGTCAGGAGTCCTCTGATAAGTCACCATTTTTTGGTGCATATGGGTTTCATCCGCAGTTTGGGACTTTCTCGGGAGAGGGGTCTTCTGGTTTACCTGATGAGGACAGATTCTCCTCGTCTTTGTCATCTATTTGGCAAAAGATTCAGGATAATCTAAAGAGCATGAGTGAGAGATATAAGCGTGTGGCAGATAAGAGACGTGTGCCTGGTCCGGACCTGAATGTTGGTGATCTGGTGTGGTTGTCTACCAAGAATATCAAATTGAAGGTTCCCTCCAGGAAGTTGGGTCCTAGGTTTATTGGGCCTTACAAAATCCTGTCTGTCATCAATCCTGTTGCCTCCCGTCTTGATCTTCCTCAGACTTGGAAGATCCATAATGTTTTTCATAAGTCCTTATTGAAACCTTATGTTCAACCCATTGTACCCTCGTCTTTGCCTCCTCCTCCGATTATGGTTGATGGGAATCTTGAATTTCAGGTCTCTAGGATTGTGGATTCTCGTCTTGTCCGTGGTTCTCTCCAGTACCTCGTTCATTAGGAGGGTTATGGTCCTGAGGAGAGGATGTGGGTCTCAGTGACGGACATTAAGGCCACTCGTCTCATCAGGGCTTTCCATAGGTCCCACCCTGAGAAGGTGGGCTCTGAGTGTCCGGAGTCCACTCGTAGAGGGAGGGGTACTGTCACAACCAGACAGCTGAGAAGCTCTGACACAAGCCTTTCAGAACCTCCTCCTTGAGTTTTCTTTGTTTTGGTTTTCAGTTCCTCATCTCGTTAGCCTCTCTCAGCTGTCATGTAGTTGGACTGATTGCATCCCTTTAAATTCCTGCCCATAATGCATTAGTGTGCAGCTTATACAACTTCCTGGAGTGTGTGTGCATGCTGATCCTATTTTCCAGTCTTCTACAAGATAAGTGCTGTACATTTATTTGTGATTTTCTGTTTGCTGGATCCCAGGTGACTCTGACTCCCTCCGTGTCTAGTGTAGGGAGCCGGTGGTTGTGTCCCCTCACTATTATAGGGTGTTCAGGTGTTATACAGTCGAGGTACGAGGATATGCGATCTACCATTGGGATTTTCGCATAGGCTGAGCAGTCAGGGAGAGTGCCAGGTCTTATGCAGGGGTCTCCCTTTTGTTCCTTAGTTTTGGATCCAGTGAGTCATATATTCATTTTGCATTGTCTTGTTTCCTGTACACCTTCCGTGACAGTTATATTTTTAAATGGTATATGCAATATTGAATCATGTTTGGACACTAATTTAGATTTATTATATTGACTTGTTGATTGATATGTGTTTTGGATCATTGTGCCCTGTTCACACACCGGAACCAATAATACCTGCTTCTGTTTCGGCGATCCATTAGGGGATGTACTTGCGCGGTCTGGCGCTTGTGGGTGACGTCGAGGCCGTGATGCGTTTTTGCTTTTTGGAGCGCATTGCGGCGTCGACTTCCGCTTGGGCGCCATCTTGCGCATGCGCATTTGCTTATACACCACGCTGTTCTTCACCGGCGCCTGCATTTGCACTCGGACCACGCACCGGGGAGTTTTCAGGTAGCGCCAACATGCGCCTTTCCCTGGTTCCTCCTCCCTTTATTATTTTATTGACCTGACTACAGCTATACTCAATTATTGATTAATTATGATGACTATAACAATCTTGAAACATCAATGCATATTCACATGGACCTCTGAGGAGGCTAGTCTATGTACTAGCGATACGCGTGAGGGTTCTTTGCTTTCCTCACTCATGGGTGTACAGCTCCTATGTGCCACCACTGTGTCTCTGATAAGTATATTTTCAAGGAGATTGTAGAAATTTTTTTGCTACCTCCTTTGTTGATTGTATAGACATTGATTGATTCTTTGGTGACTTTGGATGAAATTTTGTACATGATTTTACCCAGTAGTGGGGTCTGCTCCATGTATTAATGTTTTTAATCAGTATGTTTCAATAAATTATGTTTTACTTTTGGAGGTGCGGCCGATTTGTGGTATTTCTTTACTTTGTTTTGTTCATGTTATCTTGAAACAAAAGCTATTGAAAAGCAATTGAAGGTGTTTACTTAACGCATTTCATTTAGATAACACGTCTCATAAAGCATGTGTGTTAACTCTACTACATCTGTACCTCCTCTATTTGAGCGCGAAGAGTCTGCTGTGGCCATCTTGCTTGAACATCCCGCGCAGTGACGTATGACGGCGGACGTGATGACGTCATCATGCTCTGCGTGAAATTTTACACTGGATCTTCAACCAAGATGGCTGCGGCGGCCCCTTCGCGATCAAATGGATAAGGTAAGTACAATTTCTAAACTTTTTTAATTTCCAAACACTAAAATGCTTTAATATGGATCTCAGAGATGAACGCGACATCTGAGGGGTTCAATGACGGGGGGATGGGGGGTTGCAATCACCGTTCCTCATCATTGCACCCGCTATCTACCAAGAAATGTGCTTCCTGACGAAGTAATTCTATAAAAAGCAAAATTTTTTCTAAAATTCAGCAAAGCAGCCAAATCGAATTTTTGAGAACTTTGCTCATCTCTATCTCTTACAATCAAACAAGCAACAATCCAAAATGCTGTTCCAATCGTGACCGTCAAATTGGCGATATTTAAGGAACACTCCACAGTAACCAACTCAGGCCTCTTACACACAAACTTTTTTTGTTTTACATTTACGTTCCGTTTTTTGCGTTCCATATATTCGGTCCGTATACGGAACCATTCATTTCAATGGGTCCGCAAAAAAAAGGAATGCACTCCATATGCCTTCCGTTTCCGTATTTCCGTTTTCCGTTCCGTTCAAAAACAGAACATGTCCTATTATTGTCCGCATAACGGACAAGGATAGTACTTTTCTAGGGCCAGAATGTACACGGATGTCATCTGTATTTTTTGCGGATCCGTTTTTTGCAAACCACAAACACTGAAAAAGCCATACGGTTATGTGCAATAGGCCTCAGCCATAAATGCCCACAAAATTGAAGTGTTCTAAAAATATCATAAATAACTCAAACAAATAATACATTTTTATTTGTACGGTTTTCATTGATTTTTCTCACTGTTTTTGCTGTAACACCGAGAGTGAAGTTTTACATTTAAAAGCATCCACATCCCTCTCAGCCCTACTCAGGCAAATTGTGCCAAATCATACAGATTGCCAGCGACTCGCATTATGTTTCAGATTACTAAAAAGCTCCTTGCACCTTTTATTCACATGGCTCAAAAAATCCATTTTCGCCGTCACCTGCCTCCGCTATAAATGCTTCTGTCTATCTCTGCGCTAATGATCACATTTGGTATCTTTGTTCCCTATTGTGTCATTACATAATTTCTAAGATTTTTTTTTCCTTTCAGCATTGAAAAATTTTTTGGTGTAAATTAAAAAATGACTTTTAAAGTTATGTTAACAATGAAATAAAACCTAAAATTTGCCTTTTTTAGCTTTTTTTTTTTTGCAGCCCTGCCCACAGTAACATAGTAACATAGTACATAAGGCCGAAAAAAGAAATCTGTCCATCCAGTTCGGCCTGTCATCCTGCAAGTTGATCCAGAGGAAGGCAAAAAACCCTGTGAGGTAGAAGCCAATTTTCCCCACTTTAGGGGAATAAAAAATTCCTTCCCAACTCCAATCAGGCAATCAGAATAACTCCCCGGATCAACGACCCCTCTCTAGTAGCTATAGCCTGTAATATTATTACACTCCAGAAATACATCCAGGCCCATCTTGAATTCCTTTATTGTACTCACATCACCACCTCCTCAGGCAGAGAGCTCCATAGTCTCACTGCTCTTACCGTAAAGAATCCTCTTCTATGTCTGTGTACAAACCTTCTTTCCTCCAGACGCAGAGGATGTCCCCTCGTCACAGTCCTGGGGATAAATAGATGATGGGAGTGATCTCTGTACTGTCCCCTGATATATTTATACATATTAATTAGATCTCCCCTCAATCGTCTTTTTTCTAACGTGAATAGCCTGAATTTTAATAATCTTTCAGGGTACTGTAGTTGCCCCATTCCAGTTATTACTTTAGTTGCCCCCCTCTGGACCCTCTCCAGCTCTGCTTTGTCTGCCTTGTTTACAGGAGCCCAGAACTGTACACAGTACTCCATGTGTGGTCTGACTAGTGATTTGTAAAGTGGTAGGACTATGTTCTCATCACGGGCATCTATGCCCCTTCTGATGCAACCCATTATCTTGTTGGCCTTGGCAGCAGCTGCCTGACACTGGTTTTTGCAGCTTAGTTTGCTGTTTATTAAAATTCCTAGATTCTTTTCCGTGTCAGTGTTACCCAGTGTTTTACCATTTAGTATGTACGGGTGACTTGCATTACTCCTTCCCATGTGCATAACTTTACATTTATCAGTGTTAAACCTCATCTGCCACTCATCTGCCCAAGCCTCCAATCTATCCAGATCGCTCTGTAGCAGTATACTGTCCTCTTCTGTGTTATTACTTTACTAGTGTCATCTGCGAAAATTGATACTTTACTATGCAAGCCTTCTACAAGACCATTAATAAATATATTGAAGAGAATAGGGCCCAATACTGACCCCTGAGGTACTCCACTAGTGACAGTGACCCAATCTGAGTGTGTACCGCTAATAACCACCCTCTGTTTTCTATCATTGAGCCAGTTACTTACCCACATACAGACGTTTTCTCCCAGTCCGAGCATTCTCATTTTATATACTAACCTTTGGAGAAATCCATACATCCTGGCTCCTGGCTATCTTCATTGGTGGTCTGATCCTGGTCTATAAACCTATGGATGGAGAGGGTCATGGACGCTGCCGAAGCCAATGACTGACCTTAGCGGTGACATGTCCTGAGCATGTGCAGCGGCCAGGTACGGGTGGATAATATACTGTATTTGTCGTGATGCCAATTGCAGCGTGCGCAGGGTACTATCCCAGGGCCCTTCCAAGGTGTTATAACGCACGTCCCAGATTAGGAATGCCAGAGTGGTGTAATAGACTATAATGTCTCTATAGGGTAGTGATAATTGTGTCACGGTGTCTCCTACCTGAGTATGGCTGGACTTCTGGCTCACTTGCAATAAATTTGAGTGTAGTGATAGTAGGAGTATTAGAGGAACTTTGCAGAATAAATGATGTCCAGACCTTTAGATGAAGTTCAAACGTTTCTTTACTTGAAATAACTTGCATCCACGCAATATAAAGGTTTGGTCTCTTGGTCCCAGCAGGTTTTGGCCAATCATTGGCAGGAATCAGTACTTCTGCTTTAAATGGGGAGCTTGCAGGATGAAACGTCTGCTTGGTAGCTCTGTAATTGAGGCAGGGTTAGCTTCTGCACTTATCTGGTACCTTCTGCTGTATGGGGACAGACTAGCTGAGGAGGAAATAGCTTCTCCTAGGTCTGGACTTATCTCACGGGTTCGCAGGGGATGCTTTCTTCCTGGAACTCTGGAGGTTGTCTGTAGTTTCTGCTTTTTTTCATCCAGCTGAGCTGAAGGTGCTCAAGCTGGGTATATGGCCAAGTCTCAGCCGAGACTCGGTCCTTGCTGTCTTCCCTATGAAGGGGTTCTCCTGGACACTATCACACAGCCTTCCCCTAGCAGGAGGAGGCTACACTGACTCTAACTTCCTTCTCCACCCATGCTGCAGGATGTGGGACCAGCCCACTCGCCACAGAGGGGGAGCTAAGCTGGAATAATCCATTCCAGCCTAGATTCACTAAACACTAAGCTGTACTTGCCAATGACTTGCTGCCACCTACTGGTAACCAGGCAAATTACATGAACATTTGCATTTAACATGGTTTTGTATGCACATTTGTGGAGGTCATAAAATAAATTAGATGATCAGATGACAGTATAAAGGCTCTCAGGAGATAGAAGCAGCGTAGAGGAGTGTAGTAACACAACTTTGGGGTGTTATACATGTGACCCAGCAGTGATTGAGTCCAGTCACTGCACATGACCCTGACATCTGTAAACTCCCAGATGGGGTCCAGAAGAACAGTGAAGATAGCCCAAGAGGTGGAACAAAGCGGGTCAATATTGATTTTTGTTTTCAGAGGTAAGGACGGCCGTGTGGAGATATAAAATAAAAATGCAAACCGGCACTCCCAAAAATCTTTGCTGGTGATAGATTTATTGGTCACTCATATTATATGAGTGACATTTTTGGGAGTGCCGGTTTTCTTTCATTTTTCAGATTTTGGGATTACATCCACACAAACCGAGCACCCCTTAACCAGCACGCTGTGCCGCCTGACTTCATCACACAGTAAAATGAAAATGCGTCTATAAGATGTTATTTTTTATATTCTATTACATTTGTAAGAAATGTTTGAGATATACCGTATATATATTTTTTTGTAATATATACTTATTTATTTATACTATTATATATTTTTTAATCTTATGCTATTTATTATAGATTTTTTTGTTTCATAGTCTAAAAAATGTTAAGTTTTTATATTATTTTTATGCATAAATATAATTTTAGGATATATTGTTATATAGTATAAAATTATATTGAGTTAGCCAAAAATACGTTTTCCAATATGTATCAAGACAAGTCAAGGTCATGTGCGCGCGGTGTATACAAGCACTTACAGCAGTTATACTGTAGGTGCTCCAGGTGCCCCTCTATGGCGCCCTCAGTCACACCACATTGTGAAGACATCTTATCCTAGTGACAATACTACTAAGGTAGAATACCTGTATTATATTGAATCTGACTAAAAATGGCATTTTTTTTTCCTGCTGGATTCCATATACAGTATGACAAAAATCCCCTCTGTATTCCTTTTGAAGGTATGCCGAGGTGATTTTTGTCAAATATGGAATATAGATCAGGGCGTTGTAGACTGATATGAATGCTATATGACTGTACAACTAGGAGTTTGTGCAGAGCCATGTTCATAAGCCCTTACATGCTGGACAGACCAGATAAAAAGGTTGCAAATAATTTTAATTTTACCATCAGTACTAGAGTTAAAGGGGTTGTCCATACTTTGAAATATATGGCTCACTCCCGTTCAAAATAGCGCCATACCTGTTCATGGGTGGTATGTGCTAATGCAGTTTAGCCGAGCCGTACTAGACGCAACCCATGAACAGTGGAAGAAAGTAGCCATTTTTATAAAAATAAATAAATGAACAACCCCTTCATGCCACTGTAACCGTTCCTGGTGTAAATAAGGCTGGCTTTGTAACAAATTGATGCCAGCCAAACATGAGGAAAGCAGGGACTGATTGTTTATTGATTTTACTGGCAGGCTGCCCCCCAAAACTATTCAGCACTGTAGTGCTGTACATAAAATGATGGTGCTCCATATTTGAATACAGAGATAAATATAAGGGTCAGGGCAAAGCAGTATTCCATTGTATTACCTTCACAGGCCCCACCTACCACTAATGTGGTTTGCTGACCCAACCTACCAGTGAAGACCACTCCTACTGATAATTTAGACCCACCTATAAAGTGAGGCCAATTTTGCTGATTGTAAAGACCCCTCCTATTATCAATTTAGACCCACCTATAAAATGAGGCCAATTTTGCTGACCCAACCTACTTGTTAAGACCGCTCCTACTGCCAATATAGAACCTCCTACAAAATGAGCCCAATTTTGTGACCCAACCTACATGTGAAGACCCCTCCTACTACCAGTTTAGACCCAACTACAAAATTAGGCCAATTTTGCTGACCCAATCTATTTGTGAAGACCACTCCTACTACCAATTTAGACCCACCTACAAAATGAGCCAATTTTGCTGACTTAACCTGCCTGTGAAGACCACTCCTACTACCAATTTAGACCAATCTGTAAAATGAGGCCAATTTTCCTAACCCAACCTACTTGTGAAGGCCCCTCCTACTCACAATATGGACCCAGCTACAAAATTATCCCAATTTTGCTCACCCAACTTACTTGTGATGACCCCTCCTACTACCAATCTAGACCCAACTACAAAATGAGGCCAATTTTGCTGACCCTATCTACTTGTGAAGGCCCCTTTAACTGACAATTTAGACTGATCTATAAAATTAGGCCAATTTTGCTGACCCAACCTACTTGTGAAGACCACTCCAAATGCCAGTTTAGACCCACCTACAAAATGAGGCCAATTTTGTTCACCCAACTTACTTGTGAAGACCCCTCCTGCTTCCACTTTCGACCCACCTACAAAATGAGGCCAATATTGCTGACCCAACCTATTTGTGAAGACCCCTCCTGCTACCAGTTGAGACCCACCTTCAAAATCAGACCAATTTTAGATTTTTTGAATTTTAGGTCTGCAAGAGTAAGCAGAGCTCTTCGAAAATGGGGGGATCCTGAGGTCTCCTATGCCCTACTTCCTCAAAATAATATGTATATATTATTGTGTTCCCAAGAGACATTGTGGACCTACAAAAACACGTTGTGAACTCTACTGGATTTCGTAGTGGTCATGAATTTATGGATGTGTTTTTTTTCTCCAACGGAGGAAGATATTTTTATGCAGTAAAACCTTAAGCTGTCAAATAAGTTCATGTATTAAATATGAGTGCATGTTCCAGGGACACCTGCTCTCTAATCTATATGGATTGATCTCTGGTAATATGAAACACTGTTTTGTCACCTCTCTGAGCGTTTTTTTTTTACTATTCAGATGATAGAAACTGTCGATGTGCGTGACCTTTCGGATAAGGTAAAATAAAATCATACAAGGTCACGTCTCCAAATGTGGAGGTCAACTGGTTTAACAAGCCATGCTCGGTGTAGAGAAGTAATAGTGTGATCATGGACCCGGGCTGTATATCCTATCTGCAGCAACCTCTCCATATGCTGTGTTATCCCAAAATGGACAAAAAAATCATTTCTGATCTCCGGGAGAGTAGTTGCCAACGGGGCTAATATTTTTCCAAGAAAAATGAAGTATATTGACGGCTATTTTACAGTTCTATTGTATGTACGGTATATAATTGATGTCCATGAAACCTGATTTTTGTTGATATTTTAAATTTCTGTTTTTAATTATTATTATTATTATATTATTTAGAGTATTTTCCAAAAAGCAATATAGGAGAAAAGTACAGAAGTAAACATTTAAAAAAAATATGAAAAATACCTGGCATTTGTATTTTTTTTTCTATGTATATATCTGCATGATGGAATTAAAGAGCTATCCAGCCATTAACTGAATTACGCCATGATTAATGTAAAAAATTAAAATCAGACATATAATACATGACAATCTCTCTCTCTCTCTAATAAAGCTAGAACCAGCCGTGTACCTCACCTGGATCCAGAGATCTCCCCATTCACTGCTCCAATTGTTCTGCCTTGCAGCTCAGAGGGAGTGTGTCCCTTCTCAGATGGCGTGTCCTTTCTGTTGCAGCTTTCTTCCTTTAACTGCCACAGTGTCTAACAGAAGATATGGCTGGTGACAGTTGAAGATTTAAACTGAGCATGTTTGACCATGGACAAGGCAGACAAGAAATAAGGAAAAAAAACAATCAACAGGTGGCGCTATACAGATTCATTTTATTGAATATCTCAGTGGCTATACAAAATTATTAATTATATGCAATTACAATGTGATGTTTTTTTTCAGAGCCAATTAAAGTCTATGGGGCTATTCACTTGGCCGGTCAAATAATAGGACATGTCCCATTTTTTGGCCATTTTCAGGTCCAGACAGATCACACTGAAATCAATGGGCTAGTTTTTTTTACGGCCGTTTAGACTGGAGTGCACCCATCTAACGACCATTAAAAGTGTAAAGGGGTTAAAATAAAATAAAAAATATTCACCTCATCCACTTGCATGTGCGCGGGCACTTGCTCCTTAATAGAGGCAGCAGGACCTGATGCACACAGAGGGGTGATGTCCCTGCCTTCTCTATGGGGAGCCCTGCTCCCGCAGCTGCACAGATAGCGAGCAGCTGCGGTCTCTGCACAGACGTTTAAAAACATCTTTAGTGGGATAGGTGCCAACCGCCCGGACATATATATTCAATGGGCCGTCTGCAAGGGGTTCAGCACTACCTAGTTGCTATCCTAAGGCCTCTTGCACTCTACCTCTTGCACACGAATCCGCAAAAAATACGAATGACATCCGTGTGTATTCCGTATTTTGCAGAAAGGAACAGCTGGCCCCTAATAGAACAGTACTATCCTTGTCCGTAATGCGGGCAATAATAGGACAAGTTCGGTCTTTCAGCAGAACGGCTATACGGAATCGGAATACACACGGAGTACATTATTTTTTTTTTTTGCGGAACCATTGAAATGAATGGTTCCGCATACAGATCGCAAGCGGAAACCGCAAAAACAGAACGGAAACGGAAATAAAATACGTTTGTGTGCAAGAGGCCTAACATTGATCATGTCTTATGGCATCACATATGTGTCATGTACATATGTCTTTCCTTACCTTTCCTATTGACTAAACATATCCTGAGATGTGCAGTCAGCTCTCTGATAAAAAAACAAAAAAACATCATTTCCTGATACTCTGTCATGAGATGTCTATCCTATATGTATCTATGTGTGGCCACCCAGTGGTTGTGATGTGGATTGCAGTTCTTATGGTTTTTACAATGTCACAATACTGTGTTGATTTTTTTTTTTCTTTAGAAATTGGAATCCCTTAGGGGTTGTCTGGCCTAGGAGCTGACAACCCTCCCCAGCAATTCGCCCCATCATAAAAACCCACTCACCTGTCTGCTGCCCTGTTACTGGCCGCTACTGGTCACTGGTCTCAGGGGTCAATTGTGCTTGAATGGCACATCACTAGGAAGACCCCAATATTGCAAATGGTACATGATAGTTGGGGACAAATACCGATTTTGCACTGGCGCCTACAAGTTACAAACTAGGTGTATTTCAAAAGCAGATTGCGGTGCACCGGTTATTTGCGCCGCAAACTGCAACTTCTCCCCGCTCACGGCAGTTCTACAAAAGTGGGCGGGGAAGGGGGTTGGCCGGCAGGCCCGTCTCATTTACCATTTTATACATCTGTTATAGGCGTAGAAAGCGGTCTAAATGTAAGACAGCTAGGAAGCCGTCTTACATTTAGCAGCGGCAGTGGATCCGCCAAAGTTATGGAGAGGCCGACGCCTCTTCATAACTCTGGCTTTATTATCATTAATCCCCCCTATGTCTTCAGCTGGCTGCATTCTCCACCAATAATTCCATCAAAGGGGATGTGCGATTGTTTTATAGTGATGACCTATCCTCAAGACATTTTATCAGAATCTGATTGGTGGGGGGGGAGTTCAACACTCTAGAAGCCCACGGTCAGCTGTTTCAGGAGGCCGTAGCTTTCTTGCTGCTTAGACTAGTGATGTCACATTCATTGGCCATGAGGCCTAGATGCAGCTCAGTCCCATTCAAGTGAATGGGGTGGCTGCAATACCAAGCACGGCCGCTATAGAATGTACAACGCTCTGCTTGGTAAGTTGTCAGCAGGCTGCAGAGTTTACCGGAGCACTTCTGGAATCCACCGGAGCACTTCTGGTCGAATCCCGGCATAAATGTACGGGAGGATCCGGTTCCCAGCCGCATCCCATTATAGTCAATGGGATCTGACCGGCGGTGAACGGCAGTATCCAGCTAGGTCAGATCCGGAGAATGAAACAACCCTCAGACAAGCTGAGAACTTTCAGTGAAGTATTCATTTTGCAGCTGGAGATACGTGATTTGCATGTCTATACTTTATACGTACATTTTAAATAACATCTCTCGAGCAAACTATTATTTACCAGAACCAAACGCCACATATTATAGACCTATAACGAGAACGATAATGTTCTACTCTGAGAATGGCCTAAAATAGAGATGGTAGAAATGTACATGAAATGCATAAAACAAGGAGAGAACTTGCACTTTATGAAATTGTATTCACTTAACTAACACGGTGCTGGTCATTGTCCTCGTCTGAGCGGTTGCCTGCGCGGTGGAGCTGATTGTTGCACACTGCTTGTATCTAGATTGTAAGTAGTGTTAAAGGGGTTGTCCGGGTTGACACCCGAAAATACCTACAATTGCACCCAGGCAGCCCCCCTGTTATGAGCATCGGAGCATCTCATGCTCCGATGCTTTCCCTTGTTCTACTCTGAATCGTGCAGAGCAAAGGCATTTTATGGAGTTCCGGTGATGTACTGGGCGCTCCATAAGGACTGCTAGGCGGAGGCTAAAACCCGCTAAATGGGCGGGCTTAAGTGCTGCCCTAGCCTGTAAAACGGCTAGGGCAGCGCTAGTTGCGTGCCTAGGGTGTTTGGCACCCGGGGAGGGTCCTTTCTTTGGCACCCCCCCAATACTTTAAAAAAAATGGTACCCCCTCACAGTAGTATTGCCCTCATTGTACAACCTTCACAGTAGTTTTGTACAGATGTGTTCCCCTCACAGTAGTTATGCCCTCTCTGTGCCCATTTCACAGTTGTAATTCCCTCTTTGTGCCCCCTTCACAGTAATAATCCCCATTGTGCCCCCTTCAAAGTAATAATGCCCATTGTGCCCCCTTCATAGTAATGCCCATTGTGCCCCCTTTACAGTAATAATGCCCATTGTGCCCCCTTAATCGTAGTAATGCCCACTGTGTTAGTAGTGCCCTCTGTGCCCCCTCCATAGTAGAAATCCCCATTGTGCCCCCTTCATTGTAGAATGTCCCCTGGCTCTCTGCACCCTCCATAGTAGAAATGCCCTCTGTGCCCCCTCCATAATAATAAAGTACTCTGTGCCCCCTCTATAGTAATAAAGTCCTCTGTGCCCCCTCCATAGTAATAAAGTCCTCTGTGCCCCCTCCATAGTAATAAAGTCCTCTGTGCCCCCTGCATAGTAATAAAGTCCTCTGTGCCCCCTCCATAGTAATAAAGTCCTCTGTGCCCCCTCCATAGTAATAAAGTCCTCTGTGCCCCCTCCATAGTAATAAAGTCCTCTGTGCCCCTCCATTTAAAAAACAAAACAAAAAAAGAAACACCGTAACTAGTCACCTTATCCCGCTCCTGAAGCCGTTCTACTATTCCCTACAGGCACAGATCGCTCTGCAGCACTGTGTGGGCTGAGCTTATGCAGATTTCCAGGCTGCAGGCTCCACCCACACAGTCTGGCAGCGTGATCCGTGTCTGCAGGCTGAATGGTGGAGCGGGGAGAAGTCTTCCTGCTTCACCATTCTGTGCGCCGCCGGCCTGAAGGAGGGGAGGAGCGCTAGGAGCTGAGCGGTGAGTGACAGGACCGCAGCTCCCAGCAATGAGCGCTTCCACCTGTATTGATGGAAGCGTTCATTGCTTCTGGCACCCCCCTGAGAGCCGACACCCGGGGCGGACCGCCCCCCCCTTAGAACGCCACTGGGCAGTGCTAAACCTGCCCATCAGAGCCTGTGACATCACCAAATACACTGCTGAGCGGAAGCCTCCACACAGCACTGTGTTATTCTAAACAAAAATGCCCTGGCCCTGCGCGATCCAGCACAGGGCAAGGGAGAGCATCGGAGCATGAAATGCTCCCATGCTGATATCATAGGGCCTGCACAACCCCTTTAAGCGAAGTGAATCATTCAAATTGAAATTCGGTCCGAAGTTTAGTAAAACTTTGAATTGCAACAAATCCAAATTTTCTCACGCTTCGTGGTAATGAATCAGGTTTTCTTAAAATGGTGGCTGCACATGTTAGAAAGCAAAACTACATGTAAAGGAGACAAACCTGGGACGCGAGATCACCTATAATGCTGTGCATCCAGCCAATCCGGAGACAGATAGCCCCAGTGATGTCACAGCCCTATAAAACTCTCATCCTGCGTGGTTTCCGCCATTATGCTGTGAGCTGAGCATAGAGAGAGACGTGGCAAGCACTTATGCGCTAGGCACAGTGTTGCTGAAAATGATTAATAGAAGAATATTTATTCTGTGTCAGTTTTATTTATTTATTCCTACATTAGCTGTAAATGTAATTCAATACCAATGAGATGGAAGCCGTTATTATTCTACTGCCAGCATGCCAACCAATACCCTACAGTCTGTGCCCCTTAGGGGGGGGTAGGTCTTAATGATGACCACTCTCATCTTTTACAGAGTTTACTTCATCCAAATCATCCTCCAAAGTCTCCATGTCCTAGAAAAGTCAGCAGGATGCAGAGAGAGGAGGAGCTGGATTTTCCCGGTGACATATCCTCATCGATATTAGATGATGTGGAAAAGGGGGAAAAGCAGATGGCAGAAGAAGGTCTCCCACCTGTAGGGCAGAAGAGCGTTGGGGTTAGAGAAGTGCCAGAGCTGTCAAATACCCTGCAGGAGATTGAAGGCAAGAGCAGCAATAATATGCATATTGTGCCCCCACCTAACCAGCCAAACCCCAGACCAGCAACAGCCCCTGTTTAAAGGTGCATTAAAGGTGCCTGTCACGGAAGGTGTACAGAAAACTAGCAGACACAAAATGAAGATCCGACTGACTGGATCCAAAACTAAGGAACCAAAGGGAGAGCCCTGCAACAGACCTGGCTCTCTCCCTAACTGCTCAGCCTATGCAAAAATCTCAATGGTAGATAATCGCATATCCTCGTTCCTCAACTGTATAACACCTGAACACCCTATAATAGTGAGGGGACACGACCACCGGCTCCCTACACTTGATACGGAGGGAGTCAGTGTCACCTGGGATCCAGCAAACAGGAAAACACAAATTAATGAACAAAACTTATCTTTAGAAGACTCAGTAGTAGCATCCAGCATGCACACACTCCAGGAAGTTGTATAAACCGCAAAGTGATGCAGTATGGATAGGGATTTAAAGGGATGCAAATAGTGCAACTACATGACAGCTGAGAGAGGCTAACGAGATGAGAAAACGAAAGCAAAACAAAAGGAACCTCAAGGAGGAGGTTCTGAAGAATGTCTGTCAGAGCTTCTCAGATGTCTGGTGGTGACAGTACCCCTCCTTCTACGAGTGGACTCCAGACACTCAAAGCCCACCTTCTCAGGATGGGACCTATGGAAAGCCCTGATGAGACGAGTGGCCTTAATGTCCGTCACTGGGACCCACATCCTCTCCTCAGGACCATAACCCTCCCAATGAACGAGGTACTGGAGAGAACCGCGGACAACACGAGAATCCACAATCCTAGAGACCTGAAATTCAAGATTACCATCAACCACAATCGGAGGAGGAGGCAAAGACGAGGGTACAATGGGTTGGACATAAGGTTTTAATAAGGACATGAAAAACATTATGGATCTTCCAAGTCTGGGGAAGATCAAGACGGTAGGCAACAGGATTGATGACGGACAAGATTTTGTAAGGCCCAATAAACTAAGTAACCAAAGGGAGAGCCCTGCAACAGACCTGGCTCTCTCCCTAACTGCTCAGTCTATGCAAAAATCTCAATGGTAGATGATCGCATATCCTCGTTCCTCAACTGTATAACACCTGAACACCCTATAATAGTGAGGGGACACGACCACCGGCTCCCTACACTTGATACGGAGGGAGTCAGGGTCACCTGTGATCCAGCAAACAGGAAAACACAAATGAATGAACAAAACTTATCTGTAGAAGACTCAGTAGTAGCATCCAGCATGCACACACTTCAGGAAGTTGTATAAACCGCAAAGTGATGCAGTATGGGAAGGGATTTAAAGGGATGCAATTAGTGCAACTACATGACAGCTGAGAGAGGCTAACGAGATGAGAAAACAAAAGCAAAACAAAAGGAACCTCAAGGAGGAGGTTCTGAAGAACGTCTGTCAGAGCTTCTCAGATGTCTGGTGGTGACAGTGCCACACGGTTCTTCACCACAGCATGGCCACAACCCTCCTGCAGAGTGGCCTGGGTATGCCTGATTTATACATTTGTGACAAAATAATTTGGAACAAATCGAATTTCTTGGCAAACCTCAACAAAGTTGCAGTGTAAACATTTTCAACCCTTTGCTCATTTATGATTGTAAGCACTTACTATTGTAGGTCTCTTACCCTTACTGCTGAGTGTTTATGCTGCCATCAAGTCTAGGTTTTTACAACAAAACCAAAATGCCGCAGTTTGGTGAGTGTGGTACAGAGAATTGTGGAGGGTACAAGTAACGTATCTGTTGTTGGCAGGCTTTGGTAGAAGCATGAGTGGATGCCGCTCGGATGCCTTTGGTGGCTGGAGAAGAGTAGTGCTGTTGAGTGACTTACTGAATGGTGGTACACATGAGTGGTACTCAGTGCTCTGGCAGTCAGCAGACTTGTGGGCTGTCTAGTCTGGAACTGGCAGCTGTGATGGCAGCAGAGGTGGAAGGCGAGATGAGAGCGCAAAGTTGGACCTCTCACTGTTGGGCTGCATTCATTGTGTGGTTGACAGCACTGGTCTTCCGATCAAACTCCCCCCTGCTCATAATGCTATTGGTTGGAAGCTGGTGGGCTTACCACATAGACAGACAGTATGAATGTGATGAAGAATGCATGTGGGCCCTCTTGACTTAGGGGTTTGGTAGTAACTGTGACCGCTACAACTCCTGGCCGAGAAGCCCTGCATGAGGTGCTGGATGTGCTCCATATCTAGTAGAAGCTGAAAATAGGATGAAACCAGGGTGCAAAAATAGCACAGGATCACTGGGGCAATGTAGTGTGTAGGAGTGCCCACCTGGAGCAGTTGTGCTGTGTCGGGCACAACACCAGGAATTGTCCTGTCAGCAGTGAAAGCGGTAGCGGTCAGCTCCACAGACCAGCAGGCGGCAAGCACCTCTGCATAGAGTAGGAGAGGTTCAGTGGAGAAAGGGGCGCTGACAGTTTTCCAGTGAAGATGTAGCACTGTTGGTATTAGTACAAATAGGTTTATTAGACAACGCGTTTTGTCACTGTAATAGTGATTTTGTCAGGTGCACTAAATAAAGGGCATCCTCGGGCGGTCCGTGCACCTTGACTGAAATTTACAACAGCTCTGAGCTGCAGTAGATTTCTGGCTTAATGTGCTCCAGAAAACTGGTGTAAATGAAGATACAGTAAATTTGTCTCAGGTGTTTTTGAATGCAGCGATGCCCATGATGTTACCGGTTTTATTATTGTTTATCTTTTTATTCTAGTGAAAGGGGGGATGATTTGAACTTGTATGTTTTTTTATAGTTGTTTATTTATTTTATTTTTTTACTATTTACCCTCGGTGAATATACCATGCAATCATTAGATTTTCCCTTGTATTCTGTATTAGATTTCTATCCATTACAGAATACAGGATTCAGTATATTCCAATTACTGTGCTGCCACCTGCAGGCCAGTATTAGAATATACTAGTAATTAGCCCGGAAGCTTTGTACAGGCTCAGGCCAAATCTCAGCCAGAAGAAGGCGGCCTGGGCTGGGAAGTTTGCAGATTCCAGTTTTAGCGCTCTCATATGCTGTGCTCACATTGGTTAAATGTCTGCGATCGGCATTATCGTTGATAGCAGAAATTAGCCCCGGGCCTCTGCAGTTTAAAACAGCAGAAACCCAGCAGGCGCCATCTTTCCGGATCAGAATTTTGTTGTACATGTGCAGCAAAGGTCCGGATGGGCTTAAAGGGGTTGTGTCATTTCAGACATTGGTGGCCTATCGTTACGATATCTGCAAAACAAAGGGGGTTTGTCAGCACATCCCAATGCGCAGGTGCATGCTGCCATGGCTAGAAACACAGAGAAAAAAAGACAATGCAACAGCACTCTGCAAACCAAATAAAGTAAAATAATGTCAAAGTAACAAGAAAATATTCAAGTGCTAATGCTACACTTATTTATAAAGTGAGATGCTTGGCAAATGCATTTTGTACAAAACCATTTTAGCCCGTCTGCCAAACATCAAGGCGATATCTGTAAGACGTGATCCAAACACTGACGCCAGGAGAGGTATGGAGTGGGCTCGGCATGCATGTTGGTACCTGCATCCCCTGGAAGTAATGGAGACCATCATGGCACCAAAAATGGTAAAAGGCAGAGTGGACCCAGCATGCATGTGGAACAAACAATTATGGTGCATAACAGTTATTGTTTAGTGTTAGGATCCATCTTACAGAGATCGCCTTGACGTTTGGCAGACGGGTTCAAATGTACCAGGGGGAGAGAAATAAAACTGGATCGCACATACACAATGCTATGCTTTGATCTAACTCGCTTATCAGCGCTATATTAAAGTGTACAGCCCCCCATACTGCATTCTGTACAAGAGGCATTGGTGTACATTTTGATCAAAAGGCATAAGCCCACTCACCACGCCAAGGTCGCCTCTTTGAGTGGGACCTACTCTGACAAAAAGGGCGCAGCGCAGTGTGGTGACAAAGCGGCACCACCCTAGTAGGCGGCGGGACCCAGGAGTCAAACAGCAACCCTACTGTCTGACAATGCCACCCATGGCACTGGGTCCCACCAACCCACCAGTACAGCACCACAAAAACAAAGGCCACCACGCAGTACTGCACCATGTGAACAGTTGTCTAACACAACATGTCCATTGCTATCAGGAGCTACAGGTCAATGACCACTTTATGCAGACTTCTGTGATTAAAACCACCTGTGCCGAATGGGAGGAGTGCTGATACCAGTAGTAAAGAAAAGGATAGACGAATAATATACCAGGGGGAGAGAAACAGAACTGGATCGCACATCCACAATGCTATGCTTTGATCTAACTCGCTTATCAGCGCTATATTAAAGTGTACAGCCCCCCATACTGCATGCTGTACAAGAGGCACAGGTGGTTTTAATCACAGAAGTCTGCATAAAGTGGTCATTGACCTGTAGCTCCTGATAGCAATGGACATGTTGTGTTAGACAACTGTTCACATGGTGCAGTACTGCGTGGTGGCCTTTGTTTTTGTGGTGCTGTACTGGTGGGTTGGTGGGACCCAGTGCCATGGGTGGCATTGTTAGACAGCAGGGTTGCTGGGTCCCGCCGCCTACTAGGGCAGTGCCGCTTTGTCACCACACTGCGCGGCGCCCTTTTTGTCAGAGTAGGTCCCACTCAAAGAGGCGACCTTGGCGTGGTGAGTGGGCTTATGCCTTTTGATCAAAATGTACACCAATGCCTCTTGTACAGCATGCAGTATGGGGGGCTGTACACTTTAATATAGCGCTGATAAGCGAGTTAGATCAAAGCATAGCATTGTGGATGTGCAATCCAGTTCTGTTTCTCTCCCCCTGGTATAGACGGGTTCAAATGGTTTTGTACAAAATGCATTTGCCAGGCATCTCACTTTATAAATAAGCGTAGCATTAGAACTTGAATATTTTTTGTGACTATGGCCTTATTGTACTTTATTTGGTTTGCAAAGTGCTGTTGCATTGTCATTTTTCTCTATCGTTACAATATGCCACCAGTGTCAGATAAGTGCGGGCCCCTCCTCCCCATGATTGACCACAGTGAGGAGAACTGTGAGTATGGGTAATGCAACGCCCGCAATTGTGACGCCACTTTGTTGCAGCGCCCCAATCCCAGAGTCTGGGGGTATCCCCTGCCCCTTAGGGGGTTTCTACAAAATATGTCCCTCTTATAGAGCAAGTAATCAATACGCCAGTTAAGCAACGAGGACATGGAGTCCCCTTTGTAGATGGTTGTGTGGCTACCCAGGGTAGGATTGCCAGAGTGGTGTAGAGTGGCCTACAGTGTCTCTGTAGATGTTATAAGCACATGCCACAGTGCTTCTACCTGGATATCCTAGGATCCAAGACGTGGTCGGACGAAGCAGTGAAAAAAGGGGATGAATAACTTGGACGGTGAAGGGAGTAGAATAAATGGAATCCAGACTTGTAGTTGCTTTGAACACAGCTTTACTTGTAATAAACGATAATCCATACAGTTTCAGCAGGCAAATGACAGGTAAACACTTTCTATGCAAACAAACTTCTCTCTGTTGTTCCTATAGGGAGTAGCTCTCTTAGCTCAGCTATGTCAGTAGTCAGTCTCTTACTGTAGATAATCCTAGGGAACTTCTTGTCCTGGCTTTGAGTACCTCAAGCTCTAGCTTTAGCTTGGAATTAGGCAACGCAAGCCCAGGAGGGGACAAGCATGCATGGAGACTTCAGAGGCAAGGCCCCTGGGCCTAGCAGAACAAGCAGCGCTCTGCTTGCCTGGACACAAGCTCTCCCTTAGGAGGGTGGACTAGAACTCCTCACTAACACTCAACTCCTCCTCTTCCTTCTAGAGGGAGAGAGAGAATGGACAATCCAGTCCATTCCATGCAACTAGCACTGCCAAGTGTTGGTGCCACCTTGTGGAAGACCAGGCAAATTACATGAACATTAAACAGTTACAGGAATAAATATGCACAGTGTGAAGGACAAGATACAAATGCAATTGAAGACATGAATTAGCACAAGCACATAGGCGTGGTAATGGCACTCCGGGACATTACAGTAACAGCTACTATATCTGACTGATAATTGTCTGCTCTGAGGGAGCAACATTCACTACTGTATTTGTACATCTCCACCCTGTCCGGGGACCCCTCTCCTGTCTGTTATACAACCCACTATACCATCTTACACATACAGCGGTGTAACTATAGGGAGTACAGTAGAAGCAGCTGCACCCAGGTCCTGGTGCCTAAGGGCACCAGAGAAAGCACCAGTATTATAAATAGAGGAAGGGGCCCCATCACAGATTTTGCATTGGGGGCCAGGAGCTACAAGTAACATCTAGAGAGTCATGGCATTGAATTCTAGGACATGGTACAGGACTCGGTGATGGGAATAGATGAGGAGGAATGTGAGCTGATGGCTGTGAACACCAACTGCTAATCAAAGTTCATGGAGTTTGCAAAGTGAAATTGTAAGGCCACTTTCACACTTGTGGCAGAGGATTCCGGCAGGCAGTTCCGTAGATCCGAGAATCCTGACGCAAACTGATGGCATTTGTCAGACGGATCCGGATGCGGATCCGTCTGACAAATGCATTGATCTGTCTCTCCGGTGTCATCTGGAAAAATGGATCCAGTATTTATTTATTTTTTGCATTTTTAAAGGTCTGAAACCAGATCCGTTTTGCCAGAACACTTAATGCCGGATCCGGCACTAATACATTTCAATGGAAATTAATGCCAGATTCGGCATTCCGGCAAGTATTTAGGATTTTGGGCCAGAGAGAAAACTGCAGCACGCTGCGGTATTTTTTCCGGCCAAAAAACGTGAGAGGGACTGAACTGATTCATCCTGAACAAAATGCTCTCCATTCAGAATGCATTAGGATAAAACTGATCAGTTCTTTTCCGGTATTGCGCTCCTGTGACAGAACTCATCACCGGAAAAGAAAAACGATAGTGTGAGAGTACCCTTAGAAAAGCAGGGTTCTAAGGTTCTGCAAACCATATTCATTAAGTATATTGTACCTCTGAAGTATTGTGCTCAGTACTGGAGACCATATCTCCAGAAGGATATTGATACTTTGGAGAGAGTTCAGAGAAGAGCTACTAAACTGGTACATGGATTGCAGGATAAAACTTACCAGGAAAGGTTAAAAGACCTTAACATGTATAGCTTGGAAGAAAGACGAGACAGAGGGGATATGATAGAAACTGCTAAATACATAAAGGGAATCAACAAGGTAAAAGAGGAGAAGAAAAACTGCTACAAGAGGACACAGTTTTAAATTAGAGGGGCAAAGGTTTAAAAGTAATATCAGGAAGTATTACTTTACTGAGAGAGTAGTGGATGCATGGAATAGCCTTCCTGCAGAAGTGGTAGCTGCAAATACAGTGAAGGGGTTTAAGCATGCATGGGATAGGCATAAGGCCATCCTTCATATAAGATAGGGCCAGGGGCTATCCATAGTATTCAGTATATTGGGCAGACTAGATGGGCCAAATGGTTCTTATCTGCAGACACATTCTATGTTTCTATGAGATTCCTGCATCTCTGCATGCTATACTCTATAGAGAAGTCACCAATTGAGATCTCAGATCTAATGTCCTACAGTAAGGGCTAATGCACACAAACGAATATTTGGTCCACATCCGATCTGCATTTTTTGAGGGTCGGATGCGGACCCATTCACTTCAATGGGGCTGCAAAAGATGCGGACAGCATACCTGTGTGCTATCTGCATCCGTATGTCCATCCCGCTGCTCCACAGAAAGAGAGAACATGTCCTATTCTTATCTGTTTTACAGATAAGGATAGGACTGTTCTATTTGGGTCCGGCCATTCAGTTACGCAAAATGCAGAATGCACACGGCCAGCAATTTGCGGGCAGCAAAAATGGCAACAACCGTGTGCATGAGCCCAAAGACTGAAGAACTTGATGTCACCACTAGATCTTTGAGAAGTTCTGATAGACGCTCTTCAGTACCTCCTGCATGATCTTCTTTTGTTTTGCTATCGTTTTGACATCTCTCCTCCCTCTCCCAGCTTACATCTATTAGCAGTGATTGCCTCCCTATATATCTCCTCCCCATACTACCTCGCCTTGCGGTTTATACAACGGTTTATACAACTTCCTGGAGTCTGCTCATGCTGCAAACTGCAACTGATGCTTCTACAGATAGGTCTGTTCATTTATTTGTGTTTTCCTGTTGCCTTGATCCTAGGTGACCCTGACTCCCTCCGTATTAAGTGTAGGGAGCCGGTGGTCGTGTCCCCTCACTATTATAGGGTGTTCAGGTGTCATACAGTCGAGGCACGAGGGCATACAATTTTCTATCATAGAGATCTTTGCATGGGCTGAGAAGACAGGGAGAGTTTCAGGGCTTAAATAGGGGTCACCCTTTTGTTCCTTAGTTTCGGATCAAGCCAGTCGGATCCTCATTTGTAACTTCTTGTTTTCTGTTACACCATCCGTGACACTTGACCAGCATCTGCTGACACAAAAAAGAGCAAAGACGAGATTTCTACTTCTTATGATCCACACAACACACAAAATACACGTTATATCTCCATAATACATACATAATGGGGCTCATTTATTAAGACTGGCGATTTACACGTCTCAGCACTGCTGGAGAAAGCACCAAACTTTAGTGCCTCCGGCAGGCTGTGCAGCAAACTTAAATCTACACCAGCATCCGTGTAGAACAGAATTAAGTCATTTTGTATGCCAAAAACTGGTCTGCCCTCTTCTCTGCCCACCCCACACTCACTTTGCTCAGTCTGTTAGAAAAGTGGCACAAGCGGGGAAAAACATTTCTCAGCTTTTATTTACATTTGAGCAAAAAGTGTCCAGTTGGCGTAAAAAAGGAGAAGCCTTCAACCCAAAGAACACCACCCCCACTGTCAGACATGGTGGTGGGAACCTAATGCTTTGGGGGTGTTTTTCAGCCAATGGACCAGGGAACCTAATCACAGTAAACGGCACCATGAAAAAAGAGCAATACATGAGGATTCTCAACGACAACATCAGGCCGTCTGCAGAGAAACGTGGCCTTGGGTACCAGTGGACATTTCAGCAGGACAATGACCCAAAACACACAGCAAAAGTGGTGAAGAAATGGTTAGCAGACAACAACATGAACGTTTTGGAGTGGCCGAGCCAGAGTCCAGACTGGAATCCAATTGAGAATCTGTGGAGGGAGCTAAAGATCAGGGTGATGGCAAGAAGACCCTCCAACCTGAAAGATTTGGAGCTCATTGCTAAAGATGAATGGGCAAAAATACCTGTGGAGACCTGCAAAAAGCTGGTCTGCAATTATAGGAAGCGTCTGATTGCTGTAATAGCCAATAAAGGCTTTTCTATTGATTATTGAGAAGGGGAGGAATAATTGTGGACTGGACACTTTTTGCTCAAATGTAAATAAAAGCTGAGAAATGTTTGTTTTCCCACAATAATGCCTCTTCTACATCGTCTTATTATCGTTTGGGAGACGCCTATGTCATTTCCCGTCAAAAAATTACTTGCTGGTTGAATAAAAGTAACTTTAAGACCTTTCACCTGAAAATGAAAGTTAAACTAAAGACATAGCGTTACTTACATGCCCCCGGTATTGCTTATTCAGTCATTTATTTTTCAATCAGTGTCCCCGTTTGTCCGCGCTGCCCCCCGGAATATTTGCTGCCTTGTATGCTAATGAGCCAACTGGGCGGGCCTTCAAAAGTTCTCCTGGGCGTGTCATTCTTCTCCCTGGCACAGAGCGCATCCAATCAGCACGCTCCGCTCTTAGCCAGGGAGAAGATGCTCCAGTTCTTGCGAGATTCGCGAGAACTGGAGCAATTTCATCCATCCGGAGCCGGCGCCATCTCGCGAGAACTGGAGCGTCTTCTCCCTGGCTAAGAGCGGAGCGCGCTGATTGGATGCGCTCCGTGCCAGGAAGAAGAATGACACACCCAGGAGAACTGATCAGTTTTATCCTAAGGCAGGCATGTCCAAACTGCGGCCCTCCAGCTGTTGCAAAACTGCAACTCCCAGCATGCCCTAATAGCTGTAAGCTATCCAGGCATGCTGGGAGTTGTAGTTTTGCAACAGCTGGAGGGCTGCAGTTTGGACATGCCTGTCCTAATGCATTCTGAATGGAGAGCAATCCGTTCAGTATGCATCAGGATGTCTTCAGTTCAGTCTTTTTGACTGATCAGGACGGAGATAATACTGCAGCAAAACGGTCTGTGCATGCTCAGACCGCAAAAAATGAGAAAAAAAATTAATGCCGGATCCGTTTTTTCAGATGACACCGGAGAGACGGATCTGGAATTTCAATGCATTTGTCAGGCAGATCAGGATCCTGATCCGTCTGACAAATGCCATCAGTTGGCATACGTTTTGACGGATCCGGCAGGCAGCTCTGGCGACGGAATGCCTGCCGGAATCCTCTGCCGCAAGTGTGAAAGTAGCCTTAAGGATAAGGATTGTACTGTTCTATCTGCAAAATACTGAATGCACACGGATGTATTTTTTGTGGATCGGTTTTCTTGGACCGCAAAATACATACGGTCGAGTGCATGAGGCCTCAAGGCGAGTCCCGGCAGTCAGACCTTAAAGGGAATGTGTCATCAGAAAATGACCTATTATTTAAATCACATTTTTTATGTTACACTTATTTTTTTGAATTGTTGGTATTTTTTATTTTTTTATTTTTCATGTCACTATCTACAGTTGAAAAAGAAATGTATCCAATCCTGCAATTTTCCCACTGACCCCTCGGCCTAATAACAGGTCGTGATTTTCTGATCTGAACAGGTAACTTTTCAGTGCCCATTATCTTCATCACCACAGGTAGAATGTCTCTGTGCGGCACTGACACTGGCAGCACTAATTGGATAGTGTCAGACTGTGCAGGGACACCCCCCTAACTGGTAACACCCAGAAGGACCTTCATTGCAAACTCTTAGCAATTTATTCATAACATCCAGCAGGAATAATAGAGGGATATCATAACATGGAGTCATAAGAATAGAGGCTCCAGAATTGGGGAATGCAAGTAGGAGAGGTGTGACGCAGGAGATACCCCAGTACAGTAGTTCTGCGGCTTTCCAGCACTTGTAAAATAACTCCCAGCATGACAGATGAACGATGAGAGTTGTAGCCTCCCACCATCCTGTGGCCCAGGCTCCTTAGGGACAACATAAGGAAACAGCAGCAATTCTAACAAGCGAGTTACTGAAGAAGCAGATCCAGACAGACGGATCTGGAATTTCATGTAACGTCACCAGCAGATGGTCTGACGCTCTCTCCTCCGTACAGCAATGATTACTGCCCCGGGAGCATGGCCACTTCCAATCATTTAGACTTTCCTCCTATTCCCCTATAGTTTTGTCCATGGACCTGCACAGGAGGAGAAGATTGCATCATCTAAATGTTAAAAGGAAGCAAAATAATTTCCCACCGAGCAATAGTTTTGCGAGCGGCTTCATGAGGTGTCCTGAAGCTTCATTCTTGTCCGGAGAAGGGAACAAAAAAAAAACATTTCCAATTTTTACACCAATTATTCTGCACCCTGCCTGCCGCAATAATGACAGCTATTTCCCCGGGGACTTGATGATTTACGAGATACACACTGTGTAGAGATGAGTGAAGGACTGTCTCCGGGTCTAGTGAAGCACGGGGCCTCAGAGCGAGACAAATTAGAGACATTTTGGCATGTCCCTGTTATGCCAGACCTGCACGGGGTTAGAAGTTGGCTGCAGTATACCCGTTAGTAGAGACGAGCGAAGTTCTTGAAATTTCGATTCAGATGCTTCTCAGAATTATACAAAAAAATTTGCTTCATGAAGAAATAATTCATCACGAAGCGCATTTCTTTGTAAGTAGCGGGTGCAATGACAGGGAACGGCGATTACGCCTCTCCCTATCGTGGTACCGCTCAGATGCCACGTTCAATGATGATCGCGGCATCTGGCACTAATATTAAAGTCTATAATAAAAATAAATAAATAAAATCATACTGACCTCTTCCGTTTGGGTGCAAACAGCCTACCACTGCCATCTTGATTGAAAATCCTGCACGACGCGTGATGACGTCATAACGTCGGCCAGCATGGCGACATCATACGTCACCATGCGTGAGATTTCACGCTCAAACGGATGACGTGAATGATTTTTATTTTATTTTTTTACCATATTTCAGGGAAAATCGATTAGTTACTACGGAGCACAAGGAAATTTGGCTTTGTGGCAAGTCAAATTTTCCCTGAAATTTGGATCGAAGTCCACTTCAGACACTTAGATTCGCTCAACACTACCATTATACTAGCCGATGGTAGAAGTGGCAGAAGGTGCAGAGACTGGATTGCAATTCCAATCATTGTGGTGATCATCTCCCCCCCCCCCCCCGGCACCAAGAACCCGTTTCCAGAAATGTCGGATCGCTGGGATGCGACTTTCCAGTTCTCTGACTTGTATTTTCCCAGGATCCTATAAGCTCCACTGCTCCAGTATCAAGCCTGTTCTGCTGCCAGTACTCTGCACCAGGACCATAAAGCTGTAATTTCTCCCCATGTGGCTCCAATACTCCACTCAGGCAGCTCTTGTTCCCCAGCTCTGGCTCAGACAAAGTACACCCTGAACTTTGCACACACGTGCACACATTGGAGCAGGGAATACTGCTCCATTGTGTGTACATGTGTGCATGTAACCATACCTTCACACACTGGAGCAGTGTTCCCTGCTCACTCTCCTGACTAAGGACTGGCACCCTCTGCTGGAGATAGATGTTACAGCAACGTCTATGTGTGTTGGAGCAGGCCACTACTGAATTGCTTCCTGTGCAGTTTCATGCATCTGCCACTAGAGGGACCTCACTGCATACTGCAGAGCTGCCAGAGGGGCCCATTCTGAATTATGCAATGGGGCCCTATGATCTCTAGGTACAATCTGCACATCAGTAAAGTGTAAGGTTGTGTAGCAACCACCCTATTGAAAAAAGGGAACAGCGAACTCTCTCATCATTGTCATGTATGAGAGGCACCAGGAATGAAAAGGAGCGCAGGACAAGGAGCGTCTGGCATGTCTGATCTATAAATTCATGATAGGATGTGATAAAGGAGTCGTATACATTATTTGGGATTCATAGGTTGGGGGAGTGCCCTATATAAATGGACAAGGTACAAAGATCAAAACATTTACAAATCCTTTTCTCATGTCTCTGATTCCCCCTCACATAAGTGTTGGGACAGGTCATGCCCAGTTTTCAGAATATACATATATTTCCAGGAGGAATAACAGAGTTACGGCACAACGCAGAGTGCAAGAAGAGATTCTTCAGCATTGTTATCATTTTTATACAAGCATTCGCTCAAACAGCTCTGTCTTAAAGGGGTTTTTTCATCTTAGACATTGGTGGCATATATCGTTAGGACCACGGCCGGGACTTGCACCTATGTCCGGAACGGGATCCCTGAAGTGAATGGAGAGCAGCCGCCCTCCATTTCTATAGGGCTGCCGAAAATAGCCGAACCCTGGAAGTGATTGGAGCGGTGGCTGCTCTTGTGTAATTCGCCCTCCATTCATTTCTATGAGATTTCAGAACTTCCATAGAAATTAGTGGAGAGCGGCTGCACATGTGAGGTACGGTCTCCTTCACTTTCGGTGGCCCATTTTGGAGATAGATGTGGGTCCCAGACCGGCACCTACCTGACATTGGTGGCATATCCTAGCGCACCAATCCATTGACTTCTACCAGAGGTGGTCCTAATGATATATGCCACCAATGTCTTAGATGAGACAACCCCTTTACGTAAATTGTGTGGTCACTTTTATTGGGAGCTGGATTTATCATCTTTTTTTCAAGTGTGGTCGCTTCTGCGCCAAAGTTTGTATTGCCTATTTTATTGCCTCCCACCAATCTTCCTAACCAGGAGCATACATAGAAATTATTGGGCCCCATAGGAAGAATCTGAATTAGGCCCCCTAACCCACCCCACTACCCACCCCCTGGCCCATCCCACCTCCTGCCCTGGCTCCTCCCCTGCTACACCCCTATTTGGCAATAAGTATGGGTCCCCCATTCCCCGCTGGGACGGTGGGATCCCCACCAATCTAATATTTATCCCCTATCCTGTGGATAACTTCAAACAATCAGAATATCCCTTTAAGGCCTCTTGCACATGACCGTATGTCTTTTTCAGTATTTTGCGGTCCGCAAAAAACAGATCCGCAAAAAATACGGATGACATCCGTGTGCATTCCGTTTTTGCAGAATGGAACATCTTGCCCCTAATAGAACAGTACTATCCTTGTCTGTTATGCGGACAATAATAGGACATGTTCTATGTTTAAATGGAACGGAAATACGGAAACGGAAGGCATATGGAGTACCTACCTTTTTTTGTGCGAATACAGTAAAATGAATGGTTCCGTATACGTAACGCAAAAAACGTGTCCAACCTGGGGCCCTCCATCTATTGCAACTACAAGGCAGGGAATGCATGTTTTGTGCAAGTTAGTTTTGCATCAGCTGGAGGTCCGAAGTTTGGACATCACTCTGACTTAGGCCCCTTTCACACGGGCGAGTATTCCGCGCGGATGCGATGCGTGAGTTGAACGCATTGCACCCGCACTGAATACCGACCCATTCAGGACCGGCCTTAGGTGTTCAGGCGCCCTGTGTGATCTAACCTTGTGGCTGGCATCATGGCATAGGCTGGCTGGCTATCCAACCAAGTAGTTACCAGCCCGCACACCCCAAAGGCCGGTGTAACGTTATACCTACCTACTTCGTGAGATTTCTCTACCCTCGTCACTTCCGGTCGCACCGGACATGACGTGAGGAGGTGTGAAGCACAACGACAGGTTGGGGAAATTTCACAGCAGAGTGCGCATGCGCCAGGAGTTTCGCTGGCAGTTAGGGTAGGGAACAATTATGGGCCAGTGTGCGCAGGCGCAGTGATCGGATGGATGTTCTCAGCTGAACACCGGCCGACACTGCGCATGCACCGGGAGCCTCACCAACGGTTAGGGAAAAATTACGTACGGCCCAGTGCTTTTTCCCTACCCTAACCGCTGGTGAGGCTCCCAGCGCATGCGCAGTGTCGGCCGGTGTCCAGCTGAGAACATCTATCCGATCACCGCCCCTGCGCACTGGCCCATAATTTTTCCCTACCCTAACCCGTCGTTGTGCGCCTGCGCGGTGCTGCAGGCTCCCGGCGCATGCGCACTCTGCTGTGAAATTTCCCTAACCCATCGTTGTGCGCCGGCACGGTGCTGGTTACCTCCTCACGTTATGTCCGGTGCGACCGGAAGTGACGAGAGTAGGGAAATCTCACGAGGTAGGGAAGTATAACGTCACACCGTCCCTGGTGTGCCATCATTAATTTTACCTCCATGGGCACAACAATGTTAGCACCTGTGCCTATAACATAGTTCAGAAGGTGCTAGAAAACACAATGGGAAGATTTATCATTCCCCCTGCACCAGAATTGCAGGAATTGGTGATGGATCATGTGATGACTGTGACGTCACCACAGGTCCTGTTACTGCACACAGCTAAGATGAAGACAGAAGAGATGCCGGGCTACGCGAGCAAGTGGACTAAGGTGAGTTAAAACATTTTTTATTTTTTTTTAACCCCTCCAGTGCTATTGTACTATGCATTCTGTATTCAGAATGCTATTATTTTCCCTTATAACCATGTTATAAGGGAAAATAATACAATCTACAGAACACCGATCCCAAGCCTGAACTTCTGTGAAGAAGTTCGGGTTTGGGTACCAAACATGCGCGATTCTTCTCACGCGAGTGCAAAACGCATTACAATGTTTTGCACTCGCGCGGAAAAATTGCGGGTGTTCCCGCAACGCACCCGCACATTTTCCCGCAACGCCCGTGTGATAGGGGCCTTAAAGTTCAAGTGTACCTAAATAAAAAAATAAAAAAAGTTTATTAAACCTATTGTAAGTGCCTTAAAATTAATTTTGTATGACTTTTTCTATGAGAAATAGGTGCTGATTTCAGATGCCTATAGCGCTTTATACTGTAATACGTACTCTCATACACCGCTGATATGACAGTGCTGTATGGGAGTATGGATCTCACTGGGGCTGCAGTGAGTGATGTACAGCACACATCACTGCTCCTGTCTGTCTGCTTTGGTAAAGCCGGGCATAGATGGGCTATAGGTCAGGCTTTAGCAGGGTGGACATAGGACAGTGGACATAGGGAGCCATATGTTTGCGAGCACAGCGGAACGAGTGCAGGGCAGGAGCTCACTGTGCTAAAGCCTGACATAGTACATGCCCCACATCTTAAACCCTTTTGCTACAAGCGACATTTTTTCATCACTTCTCTAACCCCCAATTTTTTTATAAAATATGATCAAAAATTCACACACAATCCAAAATAATAAAAACTACAGTTCACCCCACAAAAAATGAGCTCAGTAGATATAATAACTATGAAAAAGTTATGGGGGTCAGAATGTGGTGATGTAAAAAAGAAAAAAACATTTAAAGTTTTAATTTATTTTGACACTATTTTTAGACATAAAAAACCTATACATATGTGGTATTGTTATAATCATACTGTCCCAGAGAATGAAGGGCACGGGTCAGTTTTTCTGCAAAGGGAACGCCGTAGGAACAAAACCCGTAAAACGGTGGAGGAATTGCATTTTTTTTCCAATTCCACCCCATTTGGAATTTTCTGCCCGCTTCCCACTACATTGTATGTCATATTAAAGTGCAACTTATCCTGCAAAAAATAAGCCCTCATATGGATATGTGAACGGAAAAATAAGAAAAGTTATGGCTCAAGGAAGATAGAGAAGAAAAATGAAAATGCCAAAACAAAAAAAAATCTCCAGTATCCTAAGGGTTAAAGGGGTTATCTAACCCCTATTATGCCCCCCAAAATCCCTGGGCACCATATACAGATAATTCTTATGCCCGGTGGGGGGGTGCATCCAACAGTAGGCCATGTCAGAAATGAGCCTCCCTAGCTTAAACCTTCGATGCTAGGGAGTCTCGTTCCCATCGTGGCCTGCTATTGACTGCCCCCCACGTCGCTAAATGTTTTCATCCACGTGATGGGGGATGCAGTGGCGGCTGTGCGGGCATCAGGAGCAATGTGGGTGCCGGGGAGTGAGGTAAGTAAGGTGCTTGGGCATTAAAGGGGTTATAGATAACAGGAACTCTGTTTGCTGCTGCCACCCCCCCCCCCCCATCAAGAATACCTCATCTTTTATTAAGACTAGTGCTCTTACTGTGGGCACGCGGGCGGGCGGCTGGCTTGTCTGTGGCACACTACAGGGGCGGGCTGCAGCTAAGTACTGTTTATTCTGGCCGGGCCGACTCTTTGTTCAGTGACCGGAGGAGCCAGAGGCTGGAGCGGTTCTTCAGTCCCGGCTGGGGGGGGTGGCTGATGACTTGAGGCAGGTAGCGGGCAGCATGTAAGCGCAGAGGACAACTACCGCGCCCTCAAAGTTTGTGCTGCTGCGCTGCTCCTGCTGCCTGCCAGCGATACACTGGCCAATCAGCAGCAGGATCTTTGCCCTGCTAAATGGTGATTGGCCAGTGTGCAGTGCAGCAGACACAGTGCCTGAGAGGGAGCCTGGATCATGGACCAGTCAAACATGGAGTGGTCAGACCCGGGACATCGTGCTACCTGTTCACACAACGTGGTGGTGGCGGGGGGGGGGGGGGGATGGAGTGGAGTTGGAGAGGAGGCCCTGACTGAGCATAGGAAGTTAGAAACAGAACACAAGTGGACGGACCGCGCCCCATAATAACTAGTTAAGTAAATTATGAATAAACTGGCTGAGTGTGCAGAGTAGACATAAGGTAGGGGGTGGGGCTCTCCATGCGCTCTGGGCCCCCCTGTGCCATGGGCCCCATAGCGGCTGCGTGGTCTGCCTATATTGTTCCTAACCTAAAAAAGAGAGGGCAGAGGTAAGAGTAACACATGACTGTAAACAGGGTTAGTTCGTAGTCTGCTGCCATGGAAACACATAGGTTGGCATGGGAGCTGTATACACAAAACGGGAGTAGATTTTTTATATGTGTTTGAGCCATAAAACATTATTATAGGTAAATGATCCCGTTAATTGGATTGGACGGGCTTTAGGCCAATAACACGTGCACACTGAAGCATGATGGGGGTGATGGTCCCCAGAGATAAAGGACCGCCGTTCTGCGGTTTATTATGGAGATCTTATCTGTTTCGCTCTCTCTAGATCAGAAGGTTGATGGATTGTGTACATTAGGATCAGAGAATCACAAGAGGCCGGAGTCTTAATGGAAATCATTTAATCTATTTCTCATCATAGCCCGTGATATAATATTCCATAAAAATGAGAATGATATCAGCGAGGATGAGAGATGGCAGCGAGCTCCCGGCGAGACCATTACATTACATCTTTACTCAGCGTGAAATGTCTTACGGATTAACATTTGTTATACAATAGCTCGCAGACAAGACGCGAGCGCAGCCGCTCATCTAGTACTGAGCAACGCCGGCCGTCGCCTTCTTGCTTCTTCCCAGCTGGGTTTTAAGAAGTCACAAATATTAGGGTTGGTATTCTTCTTTTAGCTCAGTATTTTATGCTCTAGTTCTTTCTCTGTCCACATATATAATAGGAACATTCACATGACAGCCCACCAGTGATGGCCAGTTGGCCGGCAAACACATGCGGGCTGCCATCTTAAATCACAAGTCTGGCGAGGCACAGGTAAGCCCTTACCTGTGCCTCCGCCGCGAGCCGGTCTGAAACAAATGCGGTCACCGGGAGCAGGCAGTTCCGAGAACAGCCACCGGGAGCCTTCATCGGGCTGTTCTCGGAACTGCCTGCTCCCGGTGGTCGCATTAGTTTCAGACCAGCTCGCGGCATAGGCACAGGTAAGGGCTTACCTGTGCCTCGCCGGACTTGTGAGTTAAGATGGCAGCCCGCATGTGTTCGCAGGCGAACAATGCGAACTGGCCATCACTGCAGCCAACAGAACCTCTTCTTTCATCTGTGGGCGGTCCTCATAAAAAATATACTGCGCAAAATGAGCCAAATTTATAAGCGGGTAATAATTTTGGTGCGTTAAAAACTAAAATCTACGAAAGCCAAACCAGTTTTCTGGCATAAGTAATGTTACATTTTTCCACGTATTCTACACCCTCTCCTACCAAACCTCACCCACTTTTTTTTTTTAAGTCACGCAAAGGTAATTTTTTTGAAGCGTCCCCTTGTCTCAGTCTAGTGGTGCGCCTGCCTGTCAACATTTCTGTCTTGGAGAGGTTTGTTTAACAGTCATCTCTTACCAAGAAGTCCAGTGCCCAAAAGTAGCCCCTGAGAGCCTTTTTACAGGTCAGCTGGAGAAGCACTTTTCCTCCCTCTTGTGGCAAGACCCAGTGTCTAATCAGGCCACAGCTGTAATCATTTACATATCTGCCTGAGACATAACTGTCAATCCAACATTTTTATCTGGGTATGGTAATTTATTTTGTCAATGAATGTATTTACTATAATGTGGCCGCTCTTAACCACTTCAGCCCCGCTAGGTGAAACCCCCTTCATGACCAGAGCACTTTTTACACTTCGGCACTACACTCCTTTCACCGTTTATCGCTCGGTCATGCAACTTACCACCCAAATGAATTTTACCTCCTTTTCTTCTCACTAATGGAGCTTTCATTTGGTGGTATTTTATTGCTGCTGGCATTTTTACTTTTTTTGTTATTAATCAAAATGTAACGATTTTTTTGCAAAAAAATGACATTTTTCACTTTCAGCTGTAAAATTTTGCAAAAAAAAACGACATCCATATATAAATTTTTCGCCAAATTTATTGTTCTACATGTCTTTGATAAAAAAAAAATGTTTGGGCAAAAAAAAAAATGGTTTGGGTAAAAGTTATAGCATTTACAAACTATGGTACAAAAATGTGAATTTCCGCTTTTTGAAACAGCTCTGACTTTCTGAGCACCTGTCATGTTTCCTGAGGTTCTACAATGCCCAGACAGTAGAAAAACCCCACAAATGACCCCATTTCGGAAAGTAGACACCCTAAGGTATTCGCTGATGGGCATAGTGAGTTCATAGAACTTTTTATTTTTTGTCACAAGTTAGCGGAAAATGATGATGATTTTTTATTTATTTTTTTTCTTACAAAGTCTCATATTCCACTAACTTGCGACAAAAAATAAAAAATTCTAGGAACTCACCATGCCCCTCACAGAATACCTTGGGGTGTCTTCTTTCCAAAATGGGGTCACTTGTGGCGTAGTTATACTGCCCTGGCAATTTAGGGGCCCAAATGTGTGAGAAGAACTTTGCAATCAAAATCTGTAAAAAATGGCCTGTGAAGTCCGAAAGGTGCACTTTGGAATATGCGCCCCTTTGCCCACCTTGGCAGCAAAAAAGTGTGACACAACTGGTATCGCCGTACTCAGGAGAAGTTGGGGAATGTGTTTTGGGGTGTCATTTTACATATACCCATGCTGGGTGAGAAAAATATCTTGGTCAAATGCCAACTTTGTATAAAAAAATGGGAAAAGTTGTCTTTTGCCAAGATATTTCTCTCACCCAGCATGGTTATATGTAAAATGACACCCCAAAACACATTCCCCAACTTCTCCTGAGTACGGCGATACCAGATGTGTGACACTTTTTTGCAGCCAAGGTGGGCAAAGGGGCACATATTCCAAAGTGCACCTTTCAGATTTTGCAGGCCATTTTTTACACATTTTGATTGCAAGGTACTTCTCACACATTTGGGCCCCTAAACTGCCAGGGCAGTATAACTACGCCACAAGTGACCCCATTTTGGAAAGAAGACACCCCAAGGTATTCCGTGAGGGGCACGGCGAGTTCCTAGAATTTTTTATTTTTTGTCACAAGTTAGCGGAAAATGATGATTTTTTTTTTTTTCTCTTTTTTCCTTACAAATAGAGTTGAGCGAACACCTGGATGTTCGGGTTCGAGAAGTTCGGCCGAACATCCCGGAAATGTTCGGGTTCGGGATCCGAACCCGATCCGAACTTCGTCCCGAACCCGAACCCCATTGAAGTCAATGGGGACCCGAACTTTTCGGCACTAAAAAGGCTGTAAAACAGCCCAGGAAAGAGCTAGAGGGCTGCAAAAGGCAGCAACATGTAGGTAAATCCCCTGCAAACAAATGTGGATAGGGAAATGAATTAAAATAAAAATTAAATAAATAAAAATTAACCAAAATCAATTGGAGAGAGGTTCCATAGCAGAGAATCTGGCTTCCCGTCACCCACCACTGGAACAGTCCATTCTCAGATATTTAGGCCCCGGCACCCAGGCAGAGGAGAGAGGTCCCGTAACAGACAATCTGTCTTCATGTCAGCAGAGAATTAGTCTGCATGTCATAGCAGAGAATGAGGCTTCACGTCAGCCACCACTGCAACAGTCCATTGGCATATATTTAGGCCCAGCACCCAGGCAGAGGAGGGAGGTCCCGTAACAGAGAATCTGTCTTCATGTCAGCAGAGAATTAGTCTGCATGTCATAGCAGAGAATGAGGCTTCACGTCAGCCACCACTGCAACAGTCCATTGGCATATATTTAGGCCCAGCACACACACAGGCAGAGGAGAGAGGTCCCGTAACAGAGAATCTGGCTTCATGTCAGCAGAGAATCAGTCTGCATGTCATAGCAGAGAATGAGGCTTCACGTCAGCCACCACTGCAACAGTCCATTGGCATATATTTAGGCCCAGCACACACACAGGCAGAGGAGAGAGGTCCCGTAACAGACAATCTGGCTTCATGTCAGCAGAGAATTAGTCTGCATGTCATAGCAGAGAATGAGGCTTCACGTCAGCCACCACTGCAACAGTCCATTGGCATATATTTAGGCCCAGCACACACACAGGCAGAGGAGAGAGGTCCCGTAACAGAGAATCTGTCTTCATGTCAGCAGAGAATTAGTCTGCATGTCATAGCAGAGAATCAGGCTTCACGTCACCCACCACTGCAACAGTCCATTGGCATATATTTAGGCCCAGCACCCAGGCAGAGGAGGGAGGTCCCGTAACAGAGAATCTGGCTTCATGTCAGCAGAGAATCAGTCTGCATGTCATAGCAGAGAATGAGGCTTCACGTCAGCCACCACTGCAACAGTCCATTGGCATATATTTAGGCCCAGCACACACACAGGCAGAGGAGAGAGGTCCCGTAACAGAGAATCTGGCTTCATGTCAGCAGAGAATCAGTCTGCATGTCATAGCAGAGAATGAGGCTTCACGTCAGCCACCACTGCAACAGTCCATTGGCATATATTTAGGCCCAGCACACACACAGGCAGAGGAGAGAGGTCCCGTAACAGAGAATCTGGCTTCATGTCAGCAGAGAATCAGTCTGCATGTCATAGCAGAGAATGAGGCTTCACGTCAGCCACCACTGCAACAGTCCATTGGCATATATTTAGGCCCAGCACACACACAGGCAGAGGAGAGAGGTCCCGTAACAGAGAATCTGGCTTCATGTCAGCAGAGAATCAGTCTGCATGTCATAGCAGAGAATCAGGCTTCACGTCAGCCACCACTGCAACAGTCCATTGTCATAAATTTAGGCCCAGCACCCAGGCAGAGGAGAGAGGTCCCGTAACAGACAATCTGGCTTCATGTCAGCAGAGAATCAGTCTGCATGTCATAGCAGAGAATGAGGCTTCACGTCAGCCACCACTGCAACAGTCCATTGGCATATATTTAGGCCTAGCACACAGGCAGAGGAGAGAGGTCCCGTAACAGACAATCTGGCTTCATGTCAGCAGAGAATCAGTCTGCATGTCATAGCAGAGAATGAGGCTTCACGTCACCCACCACTGCAACAGTCCATTGGCATATATTTAGGCCTAGCACACAGGCAGAGCAGAGAGGTCCCGTAACAGACAATCTGGCTTCATGTCAGCAGAGAATCAGTCTGCATGTCATAGCAGAGAATCAGGCTTCACGTCAGCCACCACTGCAACAGTCCATTGGCATATATTTAGGCCTAGCACACAGGCAGAGGAGAGAGGTCCCGTAACAGACAATCTGGCTTCATGTCAGCAGAGAATTAGTCTGCATGTCATAGCAGAGAATCAGGCTTCATGTCAGCCACCACTGCAACAGTCCATTGGCATATATTTAGGCCTAGCACACAGGCAGAGGAGAGGTTCATTCAACTTTGGGTAGCCTCGCAATATAATGGTAAAATGAAAATAAAAATAGGATTGAATGAGGAAGTGCCCTGGAGTACAATAATATATGGTTAAGGGGAGGTAGTTAATGTCTAATCTGGACAAGGGATGGACAGGTCCTGTGGGATCCATGCCTGGTTCATTTTTATGAACGTCAGCTTGTCCACATTGGCTGTAGACAGGCGGCTGCGTTTGTCTGTAATGACGCCCCCTGCCGTGCTGAATACACGTTCAGACAAAACGCTGGCCGCCGGGCAGGCCAGCACCTCCAAGGCATAAAAGGCTAGCTCTGGCCACGTGGACAATTTAGAGACCCAGAAGTTGAATGGGGCCGAACCATCAGTCAGTACGTGGAGGGGTGTGCACACGTACTGTTCCACCATGTTAGTGAAATGTTGCCTCCTGCTAACACGTTGCGTATCAGGTGGTGGTGCAGTTAGCTGTGGCGTGTTGACAAAAGTTTTCCACATCTCTGCCATGCTAACCCTGCCCTCAGAGGAGCTGGCCGTGACACAGCTGCCTTGGCGACCTCTTGCTCCTCCTCTGCCTTGGCCTTGGGCTTCCACTTGTTCCCCTGTGACATTTGGGAATGCTCTCAGTAGCGCGTCTACCAACGTGCGCTTGTACTCGCGCATCTTCCTATCACGCTCCAGTGCAGGAAGTAAGGTGGGCACATTGTCTTTGTAGCGTGGATCCAGCAGGGTGGCAACCCAGTAGTCCGCACAGGTTAAAATGTGGGCAACTCTGCTGTCGTTGCGCAGGCACTGCAGCATGTAGTCGCTCATGTGTGCCAGGCTGCCCAGGGGTAAGGACAAGCTGTCCTCTGTGGGAGGCGTATCGTCATCGTCCTGCCTTTCCCCCCAGCCACGCACCAGTGATGGACCCGAGCTGCGTTGGGTGCCACCCCGCTGTGACCATGCTTCATCCTCATCCTCCTTCACCTCCTCCTCATCCTCGTCCTCCTCGTCCTCCAGTAGTGGGCCCTGGCTGGCCACATTTGTACCTGGCCTCTGCTGTTGCCAAAAACCTCCCTCTGAGTCACTTCGAAGAGACTGGCCTGAAAGTGCTAAAAATGACCCCTCTTCCTCCTCCTCCTCCTCCTCCTCCTGGGCCACCTCCTCTTCCATCATCGCCCTAAGTGTTTTCTCAAGGAGACATAGAAGTGGTATTGTAACGCTGATAACGGTGTCATCGCCACTGGCCATGTTGGTGGAGTACTCGAAACAGCGCAACAGGGCACACAGGTCTCGCATGGAGGCCCAGTCATTGGTGGTGAAGTGGTGCTGTTCTGTAGTGCGACTGACCCGTGCGTGCTGCAGCTGAAACTCCACTATGGCCTGCTGCTGCTCGCACAGTCTGTCCAGCATGTGCAAGGTGGAGTTCCACCTGGTGGGCACGTCGCATATGAGGCGGTGAGCGGGAAGGCCGAAGTTACGCTGTAGCGCAGACAGGCGAGCAGCAGCAGGATGTGAACGCCGGAAGCGCGAACAGACGGCCCGCACTTTATGCAGCAGCTCTGACATGTCGGGGTAGTTGTGAATGAACTTCTGCACCACCAAATTCAGCACATGCGCCAAGCAAGGGATGTGCGTCAAATTGGCTAGTCCCAGAGCTGCAACGAGATTTCGCCCATTATCACACACCACCAGGCCGGGCTTGAGGCTCACCGGCAGCAACCACTCGTCGGTCTGTTGTTCAATACCCCGCCACAACTCCTGTGCGGTGTGGGGCCTGTCCCCCAAACATATGAGTTTCAGAATGGCCTGCTGACGTTTACCCCGGGCTGTGCTGAAGTTGGTGGTGAAGGTGTGTGGCTGACTGGATGAGCAGGTGGAAGAAGAGGAGGAGGAAGCCGAGAAGGAGGAGGTGGCAACAGGAGGCAAAGAATGTTGCCCTGCGATCCTTGGCGGCGGAAGGACGTGCGCCAAACAGCTCTCCGCCTGGGGCCCAGCTGCCACTACATTTACCCAGTGTGCAGTTAGGGAGATATAGCGTCCCTGGCCGTGCTTACTGGTCCACGTATCTGTGGTTAGGTGGACCTTGCTACAGATGGCGTTGCGCAGTGCACACTTGATTTTATGGGATACTTGGTTGTGCAGGGAAGGCACGGCTCTCTTGGAGAAGTAGTGCCGGCTGGGAACAACATACTGTGGGACAGCAAGCGACATGAGCTGTTTGAAGCTGTCTGTGTCCACCAGCCTAAATGACAGCATTTCATAGGCCAGTAGTTTAGAAATGCTGGCATTCAGGGCCAGGGATCGAGGGTGGCTAGGTGGGAATTTACGCTTTCTATCAAATGTTTGTGAGATGGAGAGCTGAACGCTGGCGTGTGACATGGTTGAGACGCTTGGTGACGGAGGTGGTGGTGGTGGTGTTGGTGGTACATCCCCTGTTTGCTGGGCGGCAGGTGCCAACGTTCCTCCAGAGGCGGAGGAAGAGGCCGAGGCGGCAGCAGCAGAATAGGCCGAGGCGGCAGCAGCAGAAGAGGTAGCAGGGGGAGCCTGAGTGACTTCCTTGGTTTTAAGGTGTTTACTCCACTGCAGTTCATGCTTTGCATGCAGGTGCCTGGTCATGCAGGTTGTGCTCAGGTTCAGAACGTTAATGCCTCGCTTCAGGCTCTGATGGCACAGCGTGCAAACCACTCGGGTCTTGTCGTCAGCACATTGTTTGAAGAAGTGCCATGCCAGGGAACTCCTTGAAGCTGCCTTTGGGGTGCTCGGTCCCAGATGGCGGCGGTCAGTAGCAGGCGGAGTCTCTTGGCGGCGGGTGTTCTGCTTTTGCCCACTGCTCCCTCTTTTGCTACGCTGTTGGCTCGGTCTCACCACTGCCTCTTCCTCCGAACTGTGAAAGTCAGTGGCACGACCTTCATTCCATGTGGGGTCTAGGACCTCATCGTCCCCTGCATCGTCTTCCACCCAGTCTTGATCCCTGACCTCCTGTTCAGTCTGCACACTGCAGAAAGACGCAGCAGTTGGCACCTGTGTTTCGTCATCATCAGAGACATGCTGAGGTGGTATTCCCATGTCCTCATCATCAGGAAACATAAGTGGTTGTGCGTCAGTGCATTCTATGTCTTTCACCGCTGGGGAAGGGCTAGGTGGATGCCCTTGGGAAACCCTGCCAGCGGAGTCTTCAAACAGCATAAGAGACTGCTGCATAACTTGAGGCTGAGACAGTTTCCCTGGTATGCATGGGGGTGATGTGACAGACTGATGGGGTTGGTTTTCAGGCGCCATCTGTGCGCTTTCTGCAGAAGACTGGGTGGGAGATAATGTGAACGTGCTGGATCCACTGTCGGCCACCCAATTGACTAATGCCTGTACCTGCTCAGGCCTTACCATCCTTAGAACGGCATTGGGCCCCACCATATATCGCTGTAAATTCTGGCGGCTACTGGGACCTGAGGTAGTTGGTACACTAGGACGTGTGGATGTGGCAGAACGGCCACGTCCTCTCCCAGCACCAGAGGGTCCACTAACACCACCACGACCATGTCCGCGTCCCTTACTAGATGTTTTTCTCATTGTTATGGTTCACCACAACAACAAATATATTATTTGGCCCAATGTATTGTATTCAAATTCAGCGGGATATAAATTTGAGGCCTAGTATTTAGGCGCTGGGTGACCGGTATGGATTTAGTGACAGAATTAGACTTGGAAATACACAGTAGCGGGTGTGTGTGAAGTTATTCTGAATGACCCAATGTGCACCTTGAATATTATATACCCTTTTAGGGATAGATTTCAAATAGCTCTGATATAGCAGAAACCACTAAATTATGAAATTGCTAAATTGGGAATTGTATTTCAACCCAGAACAAAAAATGTGCTTTGACGGACACTAAATAACTTTCCCAGCCACAACAGGACAGCGTTAACGAGAGATTTAGCAGGATATAAATTTGAGGCCTAGTATTTAGGCGCTGGGTGACAGGTATGGGTTTAGTGACAGAATTAGACTTAGAAATACACAGTAGCGGGTGTGTGTGAAGTTATTCTGAATGACCCAATGTGCACCTTGAATATTATATACCCTTTTAGGGATAGATTTCAAATAGCTCTGATATAGCAGAAACCACTAAATTATGAAATTGCTAAATTGGGAATTGTATTTCAACCCAGAACAAGAAATGTGCTTGAACGGACACTAAATAACTCGCCCAGCTACAGCACTAAGGACAGATTTAGCTGGATATGAATTTGAGGCCTAGTATTTAGGCGCTGGGTGACAGGTATGGGTTTAGTGACAGAATTAGACTTAGAAATACACAGTAGCGGGTGTGTGTGAAGTTATTCTGAATGACCCAATGTGCACCTTGAATATTATATACCCTTTTAGGGATAGATTTCAAATAGCTCTGATATAGCAGAAACCACTAAATTATGAAATTGCTAAATTGGGAATTGTATTTCAACCCAGAACAAAAAATGTGCTTTGACGGACACTAAATAACTTTCCCAGCCACAACAGGACAGCGTTAACGAGAGATTTAGCAGGATATAAATTTGAGGCCTAGTATTTAGGCGCTGGGTGACAGGTATGGGTTTAGTGACAGAATTAGACTTGGAAATACACAGTAGCGGGTGTGTGTGAAGTTATTCTGAATGACCCAATGTGCACCTTGAATATTATATACCCTTTTAGGGATAGATTTCAAATAGCTCTGATATAGCAGAAACCACTAAATTATGAAATTGCTAAATTGGGAATTGTATTTCAACCCAGAACAAGAAATGTGCTTGAACGGACACTAAATAACTCGCCCAGCTACAGCACTAAGGACAGATTTAGCTGGATATAAATTTGAGGCCTAGTATTTAGGCGCTGGGTGACAGGTATGGGTTTAGTGACAGAATTAGACTTGGAAATACACAGTAGCGGGTGTGTGTGAAGTTATTCTGAATGACCCAATGTGCACCTTGAATATTATATACCCTTTTAGGGATAGATTTCAAATAGCTCTGATATAGCAGAAACCACTAAATTATGAAATTGCTAAATTGGGAATTGTATTTCAACCCAGAACAAGAAATGTGCTTGAACGGACACTAAATAACTCGCCCAGCTACAGCACTAAGGACAGATTTAGCGGGATATAAATTTGAGGCCTAGTATTTAGGCGCTGGGTGACAGGTATGGGTTTAGTGACAGAATTAGACTTGGAAATACACAGTAGCGGGTGTGTGTGAAGTTATTCTGAATGACCCAATGTGCACCTTGAATATTATATACCCTTTTAGGGATAGATTTCAAATAGCTCTGATATAGCAGAAACCACTAAATTATGAAATTGCTAAATTGGGAATTGTATTTCAACCCAGAACAAGAAATGTGCTTGAACGGACACTAAATAACTCGCCCAGCTACAGCACTAAGGACAGATTTAGCTGGATATAAATTTGAGGCCTAGTATTTAGGCGCTGGGTGACAGGTATGGGTTTAGTGACAGAATTAGACTTGGAAATGCACAGTAGCGGGTGTGTGAAGTTATTCTGAATGTCCCTATGTGCACCTTCAATATGATCTACCCTTTTAGGGATAGATTTCAAATAGCTCTGATATAGCAGAAACCACTAAATTATGAAATTGCTAAATTGGGAATTGTATTTCAACCCAGAACAAGAAATGTGCTTGAACGGACACTAAATAACTCGCCCAGCTACAGCACTAAGGACAGATTTAGCGGGATATAAATTTGAGGCCTAGTATTTAGGCGCTGGGTGACAGGTATGGGTTTAGTGACAGAATTAGACTTGGAAATACACAGTAGCGGGTGTGTGTGAAGTTATTCTGAATGACCCAATGTGCACCTTGAATATTATATACCCTTTTAGGGATAGATTTCAAATAGCTCTGATATAGCAGAAACCACTAAATTATGAAATTGCTAAATTGGGAATTGTATTTCAACCCAGAACAAGAAATGTGCTTGAACGGACACTAAATAACTCGCCCAGCTACAGCACTAAGGACAGATTTAGCTGGATATGAATTTGAGGCCTAGTATTTAGGCGCTGGGTGACAGGTATGGGTTTAGTGACAGAATTAGACTTGGAAATACACAGTAGCGGGTGTGTGTGAAGTTATTCTGAATGACCCAATGTGCACCTTGAATATTATATACCCTTTTAGGGATAGATTTCAAATAGCTCTGATATAGCAGAAACCACTAAATTATGAAATTGCTAAATTGGGAATTGTATTTCAACCCAGAACAAGAAATGTGCTTGAACGGACACTAAATAACTCGCCCAGCTACAGCACTAACGACAGATTTAGCTGGATATGAATTTGAGGCCTAGTATTTAGGCGCTGGGTGACAGGTATGGGTTTAGTGACAGAATTAGACTTGGAAATGCACAGTAGCGGGTGTGTGAAGTTATTCTGAATGACCCTATGTGCACCTTGAATATTATATACCCTTTTAGGGATAGATTTCAAATAGCTCTGATATAGCAGAAACCACTAAATTATGAAATTGCTAAATTGGGAATTGTATTTCAACCCAGAACAAGAAATGTGCTTTGACGGACACTAAATAACTTTCCCAGCCACAACAGGACAGCGGTAACGAGAGATTTAGCGGGATATAAATTTGAGGCCTAGTATTTAGGCGCTGGGTGACCGGTATGGATTTAGTGACAGAATTAGACTGGGATATGGCCAAAAAATAACCACACTATTGCTGGTTAAATGCACTTGGTGATGGGCGCAGCTTGCCCCTGATGTAGTATATGGCCAAAAAATGAACAGACTATTGCTGGTTAAATGCACTTGGTGTCACAGCTTGACCAACCACACTACTGAGGGTTAAATGCACTTGGTGACGGGCGCAGCTTGCCCCTGATTTAGTATATGGCCAAAAAATGAACAGACTATTGCTGGTTAAATGCACTTGGTGTGATAGCTTGACCAACCACACTACTGAGGGTTAAATGCACTTGGTGTGACAGCTTCACCCTGATGTAGGCTCTAGCCAAAAAACAACCACACCATTGAGGGTTAAATGCACTTGGTCGCAGCTTGTGCTGGCGCACCACAAGACACAAAATGGCCGCCGATCACCCCAGAAAAATGTGACTGACAAACGGTCTGGGCAGCCTAAAAACAGTGAGCAATTGAGTATCAGCAGCTCAATGATCCACAGCTGCAGATCGATCAGTTAATCAAGTCCTTTGGAGGAGTTAATCTGCCTAATCTCGCCCTACTGTCGCAGCCGCAACCTCTCCCTACGCTAATCAGAGCAGAGTGACGGGCGGCGCTATGTGACTCCAGCTTAAATAGAGGCTGGGTCACATGGTGCTCTGGCCAATCACAGCCATGCCAATAGTAGGCATGGCTGTGATGGCCTCTTGGGGCAAGTAGTATGACGCTTGTTGATTGGCTGCTTTGCAGCCTTTCAAAAAGCGCCAAGAAAGCGTCACAAAAGCGCGAAGAAAGCGACGAACACCGAACCCGAACCCGGACTTTTACGAAAATGTCCGGGTTCGGGTCCGTGTCACGGACACCCCAAAATTCGGTACGAACCCGAACTATACAGTTCGAGTTCGCTCATCCCTACTTACAAAGTCTCATATTCCACTAACTTGCGACAAAAAATAAAAAATTCTAGGAACTCGCCATGCCCCTCACGGAATACCTTGGGGTGTCTTCTTTCCAAAATGGGGTCACTTGTGGGGTAGTTATACTGCCCTGGCAATTTAGGGGCCCATATGTGTGAGAAGTACTTTGCAATCAAAATCTGTAAAAAATGACCGGTGAAATCCGAAAGGTGCACTTTGGAATATGTGCCCCTTTGCCCACCTTGGCATCAAAAAAGTGTCACACATCTGGTATCGCCGTACTCAGGAGAAGTTGGGGAATGTGATTTGGGGTGTCATTTTACATATACCCATGCTGGGTGAGAGAAATATCTTGGCAAAAGACAACTTTTCCCATTTTTTTATACAAAGTTGGCATTTGACCAAGATATTTTTCTCACCCAGCATGGGTATATGTAAAATGACACCCCAAAACACATTGCCCAACTTCTCCTGAGTGCGGCGATACCAGATGTGTCACACTTTTTTGCTGCCAAGGTGGGCAAAGGGGCACATATTCCAAAGTGCACCTTTCGGATTTTGCAGGGCATTTTTTACACATTTTGATTGCAAAGTACTTCTCACACATATGGGCCCCTAAATTGCCAGGGCAGTATAACTACCCCACAAGTGACCCCATTTTGGAAAGAAGACACCCCAAGGTATTCCGTGAGGGGCACGGCGAGTTCCTAGAATTTTTTTTTTTTTTTTTGTCACAATTTAGCGGAAAATTATGATTTTTCTTTTTTTTTCTTTTTTCCTTACAAAGTCTCATATTCCACTAACTTGCGACAAAAAATAAAAAATTCTAGGAACTCGCCATGCCCCTCACGGAATACCTTGGGGTGTCTTCTTTCCAAAATGGGGTCACTTGTGGCGTAGTTATACTGCCCTGGCAATTTAGGGGCCCAAATGTGTAAGAAGTACCTTGCAATCAAAATGTGTAAAAAATGCCCTGCGAAATCCGAAAGGTGCCCCTTTGCCCACCTTGGCTGCAAAAAAGTGTCACACATCTGGTATCGCCGTACTCAGGAGAAGTTGGGGAATGTGTTTTGGGGGGTCATTTTACATATACCCATGCTGGGTGAGAGAAATATCTTGGCAAAAGACAACTTTTCCCATTTTTTTATACAAAGTTGGCATTTGACCAAGATATTTTTCTCACCCAGCATGGGTATATGTAAAATGACACCCCAAAACACATTCCCCAACTTCTCCTGAGTACGGCGATACCAGATGTGTGACACTTTTTTGCAGCCTAGATGCGCAAAGGTGCCCAAATTCCTTTTAGGAGGGCATTTTTAGACATTTGGATCCCAGACTTCTTCTCACACTTTCGGGCCCCTAAAAAGCCAGGGCAGTATAAATACCCACATGTGACCCCACTTTGGAAAGAAGACACCCCAAGGTATTCAATGAGGGGCATGGCGAGTTCCTAGAATTTTTATTTTTTTTGCATAAGTTAGCGGATATTGATTTTTTTTTGTTTTTTTCTCACAAAGTCTCACTTTCCGCTAACTTAGGACAAAAATTTCAATCTTTCATGGACTCAATATGCCCCTCACGGAATACCTTGGGGTGTCTTCTTTCCGAAATGGGGTCACATGTGGGGTATTTATACTGCCCTGGCTTTTTAGGGGCCCTAAAGCGTGAGAAGAAGTCTGGAATATAAATGTCTAAAAAATTTTACGCATTTGGATTCCGTGAGGGGTATGGTGAGTTCATGTGAGATTTTATTTTTTGACACAAGTTAGTGGAATATGAGACTTTGTAAGAAAAAACAAAAACAAAAACAAACAAAAAATTTCCGCTAACTTGTGCCAAAAAAAATGTCTGAATGGAGCCTTACCAGGGGGGTGATCAATGACAGGGGGGTGATCAATGACAGGGGGGGTGATCACCCATATAGACTCCCTGATCACCCCCCTGTCATTGATCACCCCCCCTGTAAGGCTCCATTCAGACATCCGCATGATTTTTTACGGATCCATGGATCGGATCCACAGAACGCATGCGGACGTCTGAATGGAGCCTTACAGGGGGGTTATCAATGACAGGGGGTGATCAGGGTAATCAGGGTGATCACCCCCCTGTCACTGATCACCCCCCCTGTAAGGCTCCATTCAGACATCCGCATGATTTTTTACGGATCCATGGATACATGGATCGGATCCACAGAACGCATGCGGACGTCTGAATGGAGCCTTACAGGGGGGTTATCAATGACAGGGGGTGATCAGGGTAATCAGGGTGATCACCCCCCTGTCACTGATCACCCCCCCTGTAAGGCTCCATTCAGACATCCGCATGATTTTTTACGGATCCATGGATACATGGATCGGATCCACAGAACGCATGCGGACGTCTGAATGGAGCCTTACAGGGGGGTTATCAATGACAGGGGGTGATCAGGGTAATCAGGGTGATCACCCCCCTGTCACTGATCACCCCCCCTGTAAGGCTCCATTCAGACATCCGCATGATTTTTTACGGATCCATAGATACATGGATCGGATCCACAGAACGCATGCGGACGTCTGAATGGAGCCTTACAGGGGGGTTATCAATGACAGGGGGTGATCAGGGTAATCAGGGTGATCACCCCCCTGTCACTGATCACCCCCCCCCTGTAAGGCTCCATTCAGACATCCGCATGATTTTTTACGGATCCATGGATACATGGATCGGATCCACAGAACGCATGCGGACGTCTGAATGGAGCCTTACAGGGGGGTTATCAATGACAGGGGGTGATCAGGGTAATCAGGGTGATCACCCCCCTGTCACTGATCACCCCCCCCTGTAAGGCTCCATTCAGACATCCGCATGATTTTTTACGGATCCATGGATACATGGATCGGATCCACAGAACGCATGCGGACGTCTGAATGGAGCCTTACAGGGGGGTTATCAATGACAGGGGTGATCAGGGTGATCACCCCCCTGTCACTGATCACCCCCCCTGTAAGGCTCCATTCAGACGTCCGCATGATTTTTACGGATCCATGGATACATGGATCGGATCCGTAAAAATCATGCGGACGTCTGAATGGAGCCTTACAGGGGGGGTGATCAATGACAGGGGGGTGATCAATGACAGGGGGTGATCAGGGAGTGTATATGGGTGATCACCCGCCTGTCATTGATCACCCCCCTGTAAGGCTCCATTCAGACGTCCGTATGCTTTTTGCGGATCCGATCCATGTATCCGTGGATCCGTAAAAATCATACGGACGTCTGAACGGAGCCTGACAGGGGGGTGATCAATGACAGGGCGGTGATCAATGACAGGGGGGTGATCAGGGAGTTTATATGGGGTGATCATGGGTGATCAGGGGTTTATAAGGGGTTAATAAGTGACGGGGGGGGGGGGGGTGTAGTGTAGTGTGGTGTTTGGTGGGACTGTACTGACCTACCTGAGTCCTCTGGTGGTCGATCCTAACAAAAGGGACCACCAGAGGACCAGGTAGGAGGTATATTAGACGCTGTTATGAAAACAGCGTCTAATATACCTGTTAGGGGTTAAAAAATTCGGATCTCCAGCCTGCCAGCGAACGATCGCCGCTGGCAGGCTGGAGATCCACTCGCTTACCTTCCGTTCCTGTGAGCGCGCGCGTTCACAGGAAATCTCGCGTCTCGCGAGATGACGCGTATATGCGTCCAGGAGGAGTAAAGCAACCACCTCCCGGACGCATATGTGCGTACAGCGGTCGGGAGGTGGTTAAAGAGGACCTTTCACTACTCTACAAACGAAAAACTAACTATACCTGTGGGCAGAGCGGCACCCAGGGGTCCCCCTGCACTTACTAGCAAGTCTGGGCGCCGCTCCGTTCGCCCGGTATAGGCTCCGGTGCCTGCGCTCCCTCTGACTGTTTTCTTGTAGGAGGCGTGTCCCTTGCTGCACTGCTGGCCAATCGCAGCGCACAGCTCATAGCCTGGCTATGAGCTGTGCGCTGCGATTGGCCAGCAGTGCAGCAAGGGACACGCCTCCTACAAGAAAACAGTCAGAGGGAGCGCAGGCACCGGAGCCTATACCGGGCGAACGGAGCGGCGCCCAGACTTACTAGTAAGTGCAGGGGGACCCCTGGGCGCCGCTCTGCCCACAGGTATAGTTAGTTTTTTGTTTGTAGAGTAGTGAAAGGTCCTCTTTAAAGGGCTTGTCCTCAGGCAATATCTACTGAAAAGCTACCTGTACAGGACAGCAAATCATGAACTATTATTAGGCCTAGAAATCAGTGCAAAAACTTCAGAAATGTGTATATATATATATATGTTGGTAAGGCTGATTAGTCAGCCTGCATTTGTGGGAGGGGCGGAGGCTCTTCATATACGAGCCACACCCTCACTCACAGGTGTGTGTTTTCAGGTGCCATTAGCACACTAGCTTCTCTGGTGGTAGGATTCTTTCTTTGCAGCATGGAGCTTGTTATTTTGCTCTCTGCTACCATAGCATGCACGCGCCATATTACGTAAGTAGGTTGGGCCGGGGCCGTCTCTCCAGGCCGGTCGGATCCGACTTTGCTATCGAACGGGAGGCTTCGCCTCAGAATCTGCTACCTCAGGTTTGCTCGTTTGGGCCTAAATACTTCCATTTGCTTTTCATTTTTGTTTGTTGGTATAAGAGTTGGTTCCTATAAATCTTACAAGTTTCACTTTGCTTCGTTCGTCTCGTATGAAAAGTTTCTTTACAGCAATCCGGCTGAAGTAAGAGTTACCCGGGCTGCACGTGACGTCATGTTTGGAGATCGGACGCAGTGTTTATTGTTTAGGCCTTTTGCTGTAGCTGTTCCTTGCCATGTGTCTCCCCCCCACCCCCCGCTACCACCATCTTTAAACTTCATGTATTTCACTTTCGTAAGCCGTGTACCGGGGTGGGCTCCCCAGGATACAGCAAAGTCACAGACAAGGAAGCAACACTGACGCCAGCTTTATATGCAAGAATATAAACTTTACTTTGGAAACAGTATTAACACAAGTACAAACAGTATAAGTAATACCCCAGGCCCACAGTCACCGTCCCTGTCCGAGGGACAGGCCTAGCCTTCTGGCGTACACAGCAGAGCCTACAAGTCGTACTGTGCCGCTATAGAAGACACACCTAACGGGTGGCAGACGCAGCAGAGCCTGCAAATCAATTACTGCGCTGCAGTCCAGTACAGTAAGGCCTAACAAAGCTATAACCCTATCTAACTAGCTATTACAAGGCCTAGGCTAGTCTCTGTTACTTTAGGCGCCAAACAGTGAAGTACAATTGGTAATCAGGTGTACTAACCTGCGTCCGTTCTGGGCCCTAGGATGCCGCTTACCCGGGATGGCCACCAAGCTCTCAGCAACCGTGCGGCCTTGCTTGATGCTAAGGTTTTCTGTCCATACACTGGAACTGGTCTTCCTGGGACAACCTCTCTTTCAAAGTGCTGGATCCAGACAGGGGACAGCAGATACTCTCCTTCCTTTGAGTATCCATTCACTGCCGGACATCTGCAAGCCAGGATGGAATCGGATTCAGCCCCTCACAGCACAATCCTTCCACCATGTCAGATCATCACCTCCTGGTTCACCCAGAAGCTTGCTAACTGTGCTGCAAAACAGCGGCCTCTAGTGGCCGGAATGCCAAATGACAGCTCCAGTACAATTTAAACATAAAAATATACAGGCAGAGCTTATCCACAATCTCATACTTTCATGCTCCGCTGTTATCCTAAGCGGCATTTACACTTTCGGATTTTATTTCATGTCTTATGCTGCATCCGCACGTCTTCACTGTACTGCACTTTTCTACTCTTGGTTCGTATTCACTCAGATTGGTCTCACATTCAAGCTGTGCTCACCTGTTGGCTGTTACATCTCATTCCGTCCCCAGCCGACAGCCGGATCCGTATTACATGCCTGTTATTACATGTTGTATACTCGGCTTACAGCCATAGCTGCTACTGTTACTCCGTTTTCATGCTCTGGAAGCACCACCCAGGTATTCCCACCTTGCTCCACTCACAACCAGAGCTGCGTTTATACCAATTTTCATGCTCTGCTTATACCCAAAGTTGTGTTCACACTTCTACTGCTACACCAGGTTGTATACCCCACTCACCAAAGTCGCTTTCCATGTCTGCGGTCACATCAAGTTAATATTCCGTTCACATCCAAAGCTGTGTCCGCATGTCTGCTTTTCACATCTTGTCCTATACTCCTTTCACTACTAGAGCTGCGTCCACATGTCTGCTTTCGCATCACGTCAATACTCTGCTCACTTTCAGGTTGCATTTATACGTCTGCTTTATACCATGCTTTTCATGCGCTACCCATACTCACAACTGCGCCTATACCATGTTTTTAGGTACCACTCACATCCAAAGCTGCATTCACCCATTTGTTGTTACATCATGTGTTGTACTCTGCTCCCACTCAAAGCTGCATTCTCCTGTTTATTGCTACATCATGGTTTTGCTCAATCTCACCGGGGCAGTCTGCAACCACCGCTCTGGTACCTCTCTCCTGACAAGCATAACTGCGTTCTTTCCAGGCTTACGTTCCCTTCCTCGGTGGTCTGTTACATTCCATAGGCCTACTTTCTGTTTAATCCTGGTTCATGATCACTCAGACTGGTCTCCTGTTACTTCTGGTTCGTATTCACTCAGACTGGTCTCCTTTTACTTCTGGTTCGTATTCACTCAGATTGGTCTCCTGCCCCAGTTCACCAAACAGCTCCTCAGCGGAGGTCAGTGGGCCGATAGGAGTACGTTTCCTGCTATGTTTTCACAAGCTGTTCATTTGTTTGTCACGATAAGAGACTTCTCTTAGCGAACTTGCAATGCCCCAGGCATTTCATGTTTACGTTTATGGTTCGCGGTGGTTAGTGTTTTATGTATGCACGTGCTTCGGATTACTAATGTCTATATTTTTAACGCCTGTTGGCAGTCATGTTCCTTAGGCTACCTTCTAGCCAATCCAATCATTCAAGTCGCTTCATGCCATCAGGTCCGGCTTACGTTTTAATTACTTATCGTCACCGCAACGTCATCCCTCTGGCTTCGGGGGCCCTATGACCGATCCGGCCTCATGGCTCCGGGGGCCCCTTGACCGCTTTTCATGTTTTGTTTGTTAAGGGTACGACATGGTTGTAGGCTGGTTAGTGTCCCAGGTTTCTGTTGGTGGTTATGCGAGTCCATGTCTTTCTAGGTTATCGAGTCCCAGTTGCTTACTAAACCCGTTGGGTTAAGGCCCAATCTTTTCCCCAGCAGTCCTTAATTCTAAGGTTCGAATCCCGGCGGCTGCCCGGCCCCATGGGCCCCTGGTGGTTGCTTCAGCCCCATGGCTTCAGGGGTCTGACCAATGGTTGCCTGTCCACCTGTGCAGCTATGCTTTTGAATGACTCATATCTTTACCTGCTTGCCAGCTTATGTTATTAATTTTAGTTAATGTCCGTTATTGTCTCCATTTTCTGTCACGTTTCCCTTCGTCTTTTCAGGTCATGCAGTTGAACTATTGGGGTCACCTTCCACGTCGATCAGGTCTCGTTCCTAACGATATTTCGCCTTGCATGTTATTCAGGCCACGTAGTTTATCTTGGGTATCGCCTGCCACATCGGTCAGGCTCATGGTTTAATTCACGTGCACCTTATTCATGTCACTTTTCATAGTTATAATTCTTAAAAAATAAATAAAAATCCCCATGGCTTCGGGGGCCCGACGACTGCTTCGGCCCTATGGCTTCGGGGGCCCGACGACTGTTTTCAAACCTGCTGGGCTGATTGCCTGGTTGGTTGTCCATCTGGGCATCTAGGCTGATTTGGCCCCTATGTATCGCACACATATCTGCTTCCCTAATTTCCTAATAATCCATGTTGATCGCTCCATGTTGATCCATGGCTTCGGGGGCCCAATGACTGCTTCGGCCCCATGGCTTCGGGGGCCCGACGACCTGCTTCGGCCCCATGGCTTCGGGGGCCCGACGACCTGCTTCGGCCCATGGCTTCGGGGGCCCGACGACCTGCTTCGGCCCCATGGCTTCGGGGGCCCGACGACCTGCTTCGGCCCCATGGCTTCGGGGGCCCGACGACCTGCTTCGGCCCCATGGCTTCGGGGGCCCGACGTCCTGCTTCGGCCCCATGGCTTCGGGGGCCCGACGACCTGCTTCGGCCCCATGGCTTCGGGGGCCCGACGACTGTTTTCAAACCTGCTGGGCTGATTGCCTGGTTGGTTGTCCATCTGTGCATCTAAGCTGATTTGGCCCCTATGTATCACACACATACCTGCTTCCCTAATTTCCTAATAATCCATGTTGATCGCTCCATGTTGATCCATGGCTTCGGGGGCCCGACGACTGCTTCGGCCCCATGGCTTCGGGGGCCCGACGACTGCTTCGGCCCCATGGCTTCGGGGGCCCGACGACCTGCTTCGGCCCCATGGCTTCGGGGGCCCGACGACCTGCTTCGGCCCCATGGCTTCGGGGGCCCGACGACCTGCTTCGGCCCCATGGCTTCGGGGGCCCGACGACCTGCTTCGGGGGCCCGACGACCTGCTTCGGCCCCATGGCTTCGGGGGCCCGACGACTGTTTTCAAACCTGCTGGGCTGATTGCCTGGTTGGTTGTCCATCTGTGCATCTAAGCTGATTTGGCCCCTATGTATCGCATACATAACTGCTTCCCTAATTTCCTAATAATCCATGTTGATCGCTCATTTTATGTTTTGACCTCACTGGTCCGGTTCGCCCTACAGCATTATTGTCATGTCTTACGCAGATATTTCGTCTTTCTTTAATTGTTCATGCTTTCGTTCAGGTCCTGCCAGAGGAAGAACAAGTAGGGCAATTCGCTCTAGCATTTCAGTCTCTGATCGTAGTCGATCATATCTTGTCAACCAGGTCCCCGCGCAAAGTCTTTGCCTTTTTACCACGACCAGGAATTCATTTTCGCCAGTAGCTTCATTGCATTGCATTCCCTCACTCATGGGAGGGCATAGACAGAATCTTGTATATTATGGCTTCATAGCTTCTTGCCCCACTGACCTCCGACTCCCTACAACCACGTTGAATCGGATTTTGGACAAGGTCCAGCATTTTCTCACGGTAGAAGATTCAGATAGTAGGTCGGTCTTCACGTCTCAAGCGTAAAAACAATTCTCAGGGGCGCACAGTAGAACAACGCGCGGATAGCTGTTGTCTGGGTAACTATTCAAGGATTCTCTTCCTATCTACATGGTTCTTTTTGGCCCTCATTCCTGCATAGTCTAGGCAGTTAGGCTTTGGTCCCACGATCTCCTGACGCTAGGGCATTGCCAGTACTCGCACTAGAACCAAACTTTACAAGTTTCAGTTGGTTTTTATGATCCATTTCACAACGTATTCTCGGTCCTCCATTCCGCTTTGGTGCAGTATCCGCAATATTGAGCATCATGTCTCTGGCCTTGTCATCCACAAGATGGGTTGTAGGTTTCCTACTGGTCTTGCCTCACACACCCCGAACTTTAGCTCTAGATCCTGGATGCCTTGCAGTTGGCTTGGGGATCAGTTGCCATTCAAATTCCTTTTCTACCCTACTTGGCTTGGTTTTTGCCCACTTATAGGCCTACCCACGATCATGGCTTAGGGCACACAACAAGCCATTTAGTCAGGTCAGCTAAGACACGCCTAGCTGGGTTGGGTTGTTCCAGTTGTTTTCTCCCTAGGGTTCTTCGGATACCTCTTGGCCGTAGCCATGACCACAAATATATATATATACAGTCATGTGAAAAATTAGGACACCCTTTGAAAGCATGTGGTTTTTTGTAACATTTTTAATAAAAGGTTATTTCATCTCCGTTTCAACAATACAGAGAGATTAAAGTAATCCAACTAAACAAAGAAAACTGAAGAAAAGTCTTTTCAAGATCTTCTGTAAATGTCATTCTACAAAAATGCCTATTCTAACTGAGGAAAAAGATAGGACACCCTCACATGTATTCCCTCTTAAATTGGCTCAGATCTCACACAGGTATATCACACCAGGTGCACATAATTAGTAGATCGTTACTCTGCATGTTGAATGAGGCTTGCCCTATTTAAACCTCAGACATTTAGTTTGGTGTGCTCCTGACTGTTGAAGTGAGAGTGAGCACCATGGTGAGAGCAAAAGAGCTGTCAGAGGACTTCAGAAAAAAGATTGTAGCAGCCTATGAGTCTGGGAAGGGATTTAAAAAGATCTCAAAAGATTTTGAAATCAGCCATTCCACTGTCCGGAAGATAGTCTACAAGTGGAGGGCTTTCAAAACAACTGCCAACATGCCCAGGACTGGTCGCCCCAGCAAGTTCACCCCAAGAGCAGACCGCAAGATGCTAAAAGAGGTCTCCAAAAACCCTAAAGTGTCATCTCGAGAACTACAGCAGGCTCTGGCTACTGTTGATGTAGAAGTACATGCCTCTACAATCAGAAAGAGACTGTACAAGTTTAACTTGCATGGGAGGTGTGCAAGGAGGAAACCTTTGCTTTCCAAGAGAAACATCGAGGCCAGACTGACATTTGCCAGAGATAAAGTTGACAAAGACCAGGACTTCTGGAATAATGTTCTTTGGACAGATGAGTCCAAAATTGAATTATTTGGACACAACAGCAGAGGACATGTTTGGCGTAAACCAAACACAGCATTCCAAGAAAAGAACCTCATACCAACTGTGAAGCATGGAGGTGGAAGTGTCATGGTTTGGGGCTGCTTTGCTGCAGCAGGACCTGGTCAGCTCACCATCATAGAATCCACGATGAATTCTACTGTGTATCAGAAGGTGCTTGAAGAACATGTGAGACCATCAGTTAGAAAATTAAAGCTGAAGCGGAACTGGACCATGCAACATGACAATGACCCAAAACATACTAGTAAATCAACCAAAGATTGGCTGAAAAAGAAGAAATGGAGAGTCCTGGAATGGCCAAGTCAAAGTCCAGATTTGAATCCCATTGAGATGCTGTGGGGTGACTTGAAAAGGGCTGTACGTGCAAGAAACCCCTCAAACATCTCACAGCTGAAAAAGTTCTGCATTGAGGAGTGGGGTAAAATTTCCTCAGACCGATGTCGAAGACTGGTAGATGGCTACAAGAACCGTCTCACTGCAGTTATTTCAGCCAAAGGAGGTAACACTCGCTATTAGGGGCAAGGGTGTCCTATCTTTTTCCTCAGTTAGAATAGGCATTTTTGTAGAATGACATTTACAGAAGATCTTGAAAAGACTTTTCTTCAGTTTTCTTTGTTTAGTCGGATTACTTTAATCTCTCTGTATTGTTGAAACGGAGATGAAATAACCTTTTATTAAAAATGTTACAAAAAACCACATGCTTTCAAAGGGTGTCCTAATTTTTTCACATGACTGTATATATATATATATATATATATATATATAATCTCACCTAAAGAATTATTAGGAACACCTGTTCTATTTCTCATTAATGCGATTATCTAGTCAACCAATCACATGGCAGTTGCTTCGATGCATGTAGGGTTGTGGTCCTGGTCAAGACAATCTCCTGAACTCCAAACTTAATGTCAGAATGGGAAAGAAAGGTGATTTAAGCAATTTTGAGCATGGCATGGTTGTTGGTGCCAGACGGGCCGGTCTGAGTATTTCACAATCTGCTCAGTTACTGGGATTTTCACGCACAACCATTTCTAGGGTTTACAAAGAATGGTGTGAAAAGGGAAAAACATCCAGTATGCGGCAGTCCTGTGGGCGAAAATGCCTTGTTGATGCTGGAGGTCAGAGGAGAATGGGCGACTGATTCAAGCTGATAGAAGAGCAACGTTGACTGAAATAACCACTCGTTACAACCGAGGTCTGCAGCAAAGCATTTGTGAAGCCACAACACGCACAACCTTGAGGCGGATGGGCTACAACAGCAGAAGACCCCACCGGGTACCACTCATCTCCACTACAAAGAGGAAAAAGAGGCTACAATTTGCACGAGCTCACCAAAATTGGACTGTTGAAGACTGGAAAAATGTTGCCTGGTCTGATGAGTCTCGATTTCTGTTGATACATTCAAATTGTAGAGTCCGAATTTGGCAATCCCTCATGACCATCATGTACCCATCCTCTGATGGCTACTTCCAGAAGGATAATGCACCATGTCACAAAGCTCGAATAATTTCAAATTGGTTTCTTGAACATGACAATGAGTTCACTGTACTAAAATGGCCCCCACAGTCACCAGATCGCAACCCAATAGAGCATCTTTGGGATGTGGTGGAACGGGAGCTTTGTGCCCTGGAAATCTCCATCAACTGCAAGATGCTATCCTATCAATATGGGCCAACATTTCTAAAGAATGCTATCAGCACCTTGTTGAATCAATGCCATGTAGAATTAAGGCAGTTCTGAAGGCAAAAGGGGGTCCAACACCGTATTAGTATGGTGTTCCTAATAATTCTTTAGGTGAGTGTATATTAATTTTAGAATACCGATAGTGACATGGGAAAAAAACAAAAACACAGAGTACTGTACGCATCTTTTGCAGCCCCATCGAAATGAATGGGTCCGCATCCGATCCGCATTTTTTGTCGACTAAAACAACGGTCATATGGATGAGCCCTAAGGGTGCTTTCACACGTAAGATTTTCCTGGTATATTAGTACACTTTTGCATTTTTTGATAGCTTTTTATCCTCCAGAAAACACCAGAATTTTTTTTGTTGCAAAAATGCAAGTGCCAAAAAACCCACCCACATGTTGTTATTCTGGCACAAGGCTACCTGCACACGGCTGTGGTCTATGTAACAGAAATTCCGTGCAGATTTCTGGGTGTTTTTTCGCACCAAAAAGTTCATGTGTTACTTACGGTTTTTGGTACGGATTTGATCTGCGGTTTCGCAGCAGATCTCACCTTTGCATTAAAAAGGGCAGAATCCAACCGAGAACCGCAGAAATAACTGACGTGCCGTGTCGCTTGTGTTGGTACTGTATTATGTTGTGGTTTTTCCCTACAAGAATTTGCGCAGAGAAAACGTGCAGGTAAATTAAATATGTTGTTTGCGTTCCTTTTGCCCCAATTTTTTTTTTTTACATTTTACAATAATGTTTAAACAGTAAGTACATAACAAAATTGGGCTGGGCATGAAATGTTCAATAGATGGTTCCGCACGGATACGGAAGACATACGGATGCATTCCATATGCATTCAGTTTTTTTTTGCGGAACCATTGACTTGAATGGAGCCACGGAATGTGATTTGAGGGCAATAATAGAACATGTTCTATCTTTGAACGGAACGGAAATACGGAAACGGAAGGCATATGGATTACCTTCCGTTTTTTTTGCGGATCCATTGAAATAAATGGTTCCGCATACGGTCCGTATACGGAACGCAAAAAACGGAACGTAAACGTGTGCAGGAGGCCATAGGGCTCGTTCACATGAACGTGTGTTGCCCGTTGCCGTATTGCGGACCGCATTTGCGGATCCGCAATACACAGGCACCGTTTCGTGTGCATTCTGCATCACGGATACGGACCTATTCACTTCAAAGGGTCCGCAAATCCGGAGATGCAGAACGGAACACTACCGAAGCACTACGGAGTGCTTTCTTGGGTTCTGTTCCGTGCTTCCGCATCGCAAAAAGATAGTACGTGCTCTATCTTTTTGCGGAACGGAGGGATCGCGGACCCATTCAAGTAAATTGGTCCATGATCCCCATGCGGTTGGGCCGTGGTCGGTCCACATAACGGGCTTCACACAGGCTTCACGTGTGAATGAGCCCTTACAAAAACATTCCCAGGGTTTGTTTTTTGTATTTTTCGGAGCACACGACCCTCACATATCAGAGAGATCACTGAAGACAAAACATCAGCTCCTACAGTGGGGAGCAAAGGGAATACTAGAACGTTAGTGGGAGGCCTTAAAAAAATCCTTCTGATTTTCCTCACTAAAGAAAACATATGTTCAATGATTGATGTGTTTCTTTGTACCTTCAGGAATCCAGATGCTTTCCAGATGAGGTGTAGTGTGCGCTGAAAGGAAACAGTCGTTTTTGGCAATATTCATGAAAAATGCAGGTCATGTTCTCCAAATGTCTACATACTGCAAAAAATGACTACTGCTGGCAGAAATAAATATACAAGGAGGAGCAAAGGATGCAAGATAGAAAAGAAGGGTGCACAGTGAGGGTAGAGAGCACCCCCTTCTGGACCGAAATCTCTCTTTGATACTGGATTCTAAAATGTTAGGATTCTAAGGTTAGGCCTGATTCATCTGTGTGCGCCGCGGTCTCCACCTGGGCAGTACATCATGATAGCTACGGGTCCCACCTCTAGGACCATTACCTATCTCTAGAACAGGCATCCTCAAACTGCGGCCCTCCAGCTGTTGTAAAACTACAACTCCCACAATGCCCTGCTGTAGGCTGATACCTGTAGGCTATTCAGGTATGCTGGTTGTAGTTTTGCAACAGCTGGAGGGCCGCAGTTTGAGGATGCATGCTCTAGAACTTAGCACACACGCACATGCATGGCCGTCCTCCATTCATTCCTTTGGGATTGCCGAAAAAACCCATAGAAATGAATTGGAAGCGCACGGCGTAAGCACAAACACTTCTCTATCCACTTCTAGGGGTTGCGCTCGGCTATTTCCGGCACTCCCACAGAAATTAATGGAGGGCGGTCCGCTCTCCTTCACATTACGGGCTTCGTTCTAGAAATAGATGCGGGTCCAAGAGGTGGGACCTGAACCCAGGGCCATCTTTAGCTAGGGGCAAAAAGGGCAGCTGCCCTGGGCCCAGTTGCTCCTGGGGGGCCCAAGGCAGCTGCCTCTTGAGCTCTGCTGGCCACTGCTCCTGGTGTCAGGCTGTCAGCTACACAAGGGGGTGCTGCCATGCCTGCGGGAACTCCAGGCAGCGAACTGTGAGAGCTGTGATTCTCTTAGGAGAAAGGACCTTAGATGACATCATCACCATGTGAGCAACATAGCGATATTACTGGTCACATGGCTATGAGGTCATCAAAGGTCCTTTCTACCAGGAGTGTTGCTGCAGGAGAAGTTTGCCTTAACTGTGCAGTTTTTTTTGTGAAGATTACATCAGGAAAAGGTGACAGGGGCTGTTATGCTAATATACTGTAAGCTACTGTATACTGTGGGGTGTTGTATACTGTGGGGGGCTGTATACTGTGGGGTGCTGTATATTGTGGGGTGCTATACTGCTCTACTGTATACTGTGAGGTGCTGTATTCTGTATAGTTTGGGGGGCTGTATACTGTGGGGTTCTGTATATTATTGGGTGCTATACTGCTCTACTGTATACTATGGGGTGCTGTATACTGTATACTATGGGGTGCTGTATACTGTGGGTGTTCAGGGCCAGACTGGGGATAAAAACCAGCCCTGAAAAAAGTTGCATACCAGCCCCACAGCTTTGCGTCATTATTTACTTGTTTATAAAAGGGGAAAGCGTTCATTTTAAAACACGTGTGTAAACACGAATGTGAACTTTGCCCCACAATAGCTCTTTTGTAGAACCCCCATTGTTTATATTATCACCATAGACCAGCTTTTCCCTACTAGGATGCCTCCAGCTGTTGCAAAACTACAACTCTCAGCATGCCCAGACAGCGTTTGGCAGTCAGGGCATGTTGGGAAATGTAATTTTGCAACAGCTGGCAGCATCCTGGTAGGGAAACACTACAGTAGACCATTATCCCATCCAATTGGGTCAGAACTAAGAATAATCAAAGAACTTTACTTTAAAGTAGAGATGGGACGAATCCAATTTTTTTTAAATCCGAATCCTGTACATAAGAATTGTGTGAACAGTGTAAGAAACAAAGTGATCCAAACGCAATATTCTTTTAATATAAAAAAATAAAAAGTCCTGTTTTAACAAAGTATTCAGATTTGGATTCGAAAAAAAATCGGAAATCCAGGGTAATACAGCCCAACATACCTCTTACATCCAGTGATGTCTCTTTGACGTAGATGTTCTCTTTTCTCATCTTCTCCTTTCAGATCATTTTTCAGCCATTTTTTGTTTGTGCAGTTTGACAAAAAAAATATTTTTGTTTACTACTTTTCCATCATCCTCCCATCTTCTGGACAAATCATCCTATCACCACCAATACTGTGCCACTGTGCTCCCCAATATTATACTGCAGAAACAGATAAACCCCCTGATAATAGTAGTACCACACAGAGCCCCCCATATAAAATACCCCTTCTTTGTGGCCTCAGTAGATGCCCGCCCAATAATGTGCCAGTAAAAAGGGACCTACATAATGCCCCCAAATAATGTGCCAGTAAGTGTCCCCAAAGATGCCCCCCCATCATGTGCCAGTATCAAGTGCCTCTCCCCCCCTCATGTCCCAGTATCATAGTGCCATCTTGCCCCCCCAAAGTGCAAGTATCAAGTGCCTCTCTCCTTCCCCCCATGTGCCAGTATCAAGTGCCTCCCGCTCCCAGCGCACTCAGCTCTGCTATATCTCTATATATGATAGCTGCCCCAGCACACCCAGCTCTGCTACATCTATACACATGACAGCTGCCCCAGCACACCCAACTCTGCTACATCTATACACATGACAGCTGCCTCTAGCACACTCAGCTCTGCTATATCTCTATCTATCTACTGTATAGTAATACTTAGAGATATAAAGCTATAGAAGAGCTGTCATATGTATAGATGTAGCAGAGCTAGGTGTTCTGGGGAAGGCGGGATCCAGGGGGCCCAGGGTCCAATCAATATTAAAGACGGCCTTGGCTGCACCTATCTGACATTGGTGGCAAATCCTAGCGATATGTGCCTACCAATGCTTGAAATGACACAACCTCTTTAAGGACGGCAATACAGATGACTATGGAGATGAGCGCTTCATCTCTATGTGCCCTGCCGCCGCCATCAGAGTCACTGGTGTCATCCCATCACTGGTGTCAGGGCCGTCTTTACCAAGGGGCAAAAGGGGAAGCTGCCCTGGGCCCAGTTGCTCCTGGGGGTCCCAAGGCAGCTGCCTCTTGAGCCCTGCTAGCTACTGCCCCGGGTGTCAAGCTGTCTGTGTACTTTAACGTTGTGATCTAGGACCTTAATGACATCATCACCATGTGACCAGTAACCTAGCAATTACTGGTCATATGGCTATGAGGTCATCACAGGTCCTATCAGGAGTGTTGCAGAAGTTAACTGTGGAGCTTTTTTGTGTGAAGATTACATCAGAAAAAGGTGACAGGGGCTGTTATGTTAATATACTGTAAACTACTATATTGTGTGGGGGCCTGTATACTGTGGGGGGCTGTATATTGTGTGGGACTGTATACTGTGTGGGGCCTGTATACTGTGGGGGCTGTATACTGTGTGGTGGGCTGTATACTGTGTGGGGGCCTGTATACTGTGTGGGGGCCTGTATACTGTGTGGGGGCCTGTATACTGTGTGGTGGGCTTGGGGCTGTATACTGTGTGGTGGGCTGTATACTGTGTGGGGGGGCTGTATACTGTGTGGGGGGGCTGTATACTGTGTGGTGGGCTGTATACTATGTGGGGGCCTGTATACTGTGTGGTGGGCTGTATACTGTGGGGGGGCCTGTATACTGTGGGGGGGCCTTATACTATGTGGTGGGCTGTATACTGTGGGGGCTGTATACTGTGGGGGGGGGGCTGTATAGGGTGGGGGGCCTGTATAGTGTGGGGGGCTGTATATTGTGGAGTGCTATACTGCTGTACTGTATAGTGTGGTGGTCTGTATACTGTGGGTGTGGTATAGTGTGGAGTGCTATACTGCTGTACTGTATAGTGTGGGGGCTGTATCGTGTATAGTTTGGGGTGCTGTATACAGTGAGGTGTTGTATACTGTGAGGTGTTGTATACTGTGGGGTGCTGTATACTGTGGGCTGCTATACTGCTCTACTATATACTGTGGGGTACTGTATAGTGTGGGGTGCTATACTGCATACTGTGTGGCGCTGGGGTGCACTGTAACACTAGGGTGAGCCAAGCCCTGGTCTCCTTCCTGCAGAGCGGTGCCCACTTCCAGCCTGAGCCCAGCTGCCCAGAGCACTGATCCTGAGCCGCTGGAGTCTTCAGAACTGGAAGTATTTACAGTCATTCACTGTACTCTACCAGATGTGTGGATTTTTTGTGTATGTGTTGTGGTGGAGGGCGTGATTGCCTGCTAAGGTGTGGGAAGGCGGGATCCAGGGGACCCAAGTAAATTTTTGCCCAGGGTCCAATCAATATTAAAGACGGCCCTGACTAGTGTCACCCGATGCGGCCTGCACCCCCTCGCAACGCCACTGGCTGTACGACTGGCACTGACTGCTGGTGCTGAGACTGCTAGTAGCAACTGGTAGGTCCGAGTGCTGACAGGGGCTCCTCTCTATATGGCTGATAGTGCTGTGACTGACGAACAGAAATGGCGGCTGGGACTGACGAACAGAAATGGAAGCTGGGACTGATGAAAATAAATGGTGGTGCTCCGACCTGCTTACCGTCGCGCAGATGTGGGCGGTGCAGGCAGCATGTGGAGCACCGTGTCCTGATTGGTCGGCACGCTGGTGTGAGCTGTGCTGGGGGCGTGTTATTATTAGGGTTATTCCTGCAGTATAGAAATCCTTTGCTAGAGGTAGTTATGTATAGTGTTGAGCGCGAATATTCGAATCGCGAATTTTTTTCGCGAATATCGGCACTTCGCTAATTCGCGAATATTTCGAATATAGTGCTATAAATTCGCAATTTCGAATATTCGTTTTTTTTTTTTTTTTGTTTTTTTTTTAATTGTTATATTTTTTCCTTTCCCACTTCCCTAAAGTTGTTCTTACCTGTCCTTTGGATTCCTGGCTTCCTGGCTGCTCCAGTCAGTGCCCGTTGCCGCTTCTGCCGCCTTCCGTGCTCATGGAGCGTCCCCATCTCCATGGGAACGTCTCCATATACTAGAATGTACTGTCGGATTTGAGAATTACGTTGAAATCGCAATTGCGATTAATATAACACGAAATAATCGCATTTGCGATTTCAACGTAATTCTCAAATCCGACAGTACATTCTAGTATATGGAGACGTTCCCATGAGCATGGAATATAGCATTACTAAGTTAAAATCGCAAATGCGATTATTTCGTGTTATATTAATCGCATTTGCGATTTTTTTTTTTTTTTTTTTTTTTTTTTTTTTTTTTTTTTTTTTACTATGGTTGGCTTCAATGGTAGAATTAGCGAATATGACGAATATATTCGTTATATTCCACAAAACGAATATACGAATGTATTCGTCATATTCCACAAAACGAAGATAACGAAGTATTCTGCATCTCAGTTATATCTACCTATTCATCAACTTCGCTAATTCTAGCAATCATATAGGACAGTTTACTATAGAGACAGATAAGTATAATTCGCTATGCGATTATATGACTGCTTTTTTTTATATAAATAGAATAATTATAATACCTGATAATTATTATAATCTATTTATATAAAAAAGCAAAGTAATATAATCGCATAGCGAATTATACTTAGCTGTCTCTATAGTAAACTGTCCTATATGATTGCTAGAATTAGCGAAGTTGATGAATAGGTAGATATAACTGAGATGCAGAATACTTCGTTATCTTCGTTTTGTGGAATATAACGAATATATTCGTATATTCGTTTTGTGGAATATAACGAATATATTCGTCATATTCGCTAATTCTACCATTGAAGCCAACCATAGTAAAAAAAAAAAAAAAAAAAATAAATCGCAAATGCGATTAATATAACACGAAATAATCGCATTTGCGATTTTAACTTAGTAATGCTATATTCCATGCTCATGGGAACATCTCCATATACTAGAATGTACTGTCGGATTTGAGAATTACGTTGAAATCGCAAATGCGATTATTTCGTGTTATATTAATCGCAATTGCGATTTCAACGTAATTCTCAAATCCGACAGTACATTCTAGTATATGGAGACGTTCCCATGGAGATGGGGACGCTCCATGAGCATGGAATATAGCAGGGATCAGCAACCTTCGGCACTCCAGCTGTGGTGCAACTACAACTCCCAGCATGCACACCTCCATGGCTGTTCTCAGGACTCCCAAAGAAGTGAATGGAGCATGCTGGGAGTCGTAGTTTGACAACAGCTGGAGTGCCGGAGGTTGCTGATCCCTGGAATATAGCATTAAGTAAAAATCGCAAATGCGATTATTTCGTGTTATATTAATCGCATTTGCGATTTTTTTTTTTTTTTTTTTTTTTTTTTTTTTTTTACTATGGTTGGCTTCAATGGTAGAATTAGCGAATATGACGAATATATTCGTTATATTCCACAAAACGAATATACGAATATATTCGTTTATTCCACAAAACGAAGATAACGAAGTATTCTGCATCTCAGTTATATCTACCTATTCATCAACTTCGCTAATTCTAGCAATCATATAGGAAAGTTTACTATAGAGACAGATAAGTATAATTCGCTATGCGATTATATTACTTTGCTTTTTTATATAAATAGATTATAATAATTATCAGGTATTATAATTATTCTATTTATATAAAAAAAAAAGCAGTCATATAATCGCATAGCGAATTATACTTATCTGTCTCTATAGTAAACTGTCCTATATGATTGCTAGAATTAGCGAAGTTGATGAATAGGTAGATATAACTGAGATGCAGAATACTTCGTTATCTTCGTTTTGTGGAATATGACGAATACATTCGTATATTCGTTTTGTGGAATATAACGAATATATTCGTCATATTCGCTAATTCTACCATTGAAGCCAACCATAGTAAAAAAAAAAAAAAAAAAAAAAAAAAAAATTTAAAATCGCAAATGCGATTAATATAACACGAAATAATCGCATTTGCGATTTTTACTTAATGCTATATTCCAGGGATCAGCAACCTCCGGCACTCCAGCTGTTGTCAAACTACGACTCCCAGCATGCTCCATTCACTTCTTTGGGAGTCCTGAGAACAGCCATGGAGGTGTGCATGCTGAGAGTTGTAGTTGCACCACAGCTGGAGTGCCGAAGGTTGCTGATCCCTGCTATATGCCATGCTCATGGAGCGTCCCCATCACCATGGTAACGTCTCCATATACTAGAATGTACTGTCGGATTTGAGAATTACGTTGAAATCGCAAATGCGATTATTTCGTGTTATATTAATCGCATTTGCGATTTCAATAGGAGAGTAGCCTTTAAGTTTAAAAAAATAAATAAAAAAATTTAAAAATTTTTTAAAAATCGCATATGCGATTTTTTAAATCGCATATTATTCGCGATAACTAGCATAATGACGAATATTCGATTTCGACGAATATAAAACGAATATTCTATCGAATATTCGCGAATTTCGTCGAAATCGAATATGGCACCTGCCGCTCATCACTAGTTATGTAGTGTATTGTGTGTGTGTGTGTATATTACTCTTTTTATGAGGCAAGGTAACCAAAAAATGGCTGTTCTGGCACAGTTTTTATTATTATTATTATTTTTTTTACAATGTTCACCTGACAGAGTAGATAATGGGATATTTTTATAGAGCAGGTCGTAACGATGCCGCGATACCTAATAAGTCAATTTTATTTAATTTTTGGGGGATTTCACACAATAAAGATTTTTTTGATAAAAATCATGTTTTTGTGCTTCCGTTTTCTGAAAGCCATATTTTTTTTATATTTTTGGGGTGATTTTCTTAGGTAGGGTCTAATTTTTTGCTGGAAGAGATGATGGCTTGATTTGTACCATTTTGGGGCACATATGAATTTTTGATCACTTAGTATTACTTTTTTTGTGATGTAAGGTGATATAAAATAGCTTTTTTGGCACATTTTTTATTAAATTTTTTTTTACGGCGTTTCCCAGATGGATTGGATCACATACTATTTTTATAGAGAAGGTTGTTACGGACACAGCAATGCCTAATATGTGAATTTTTGTTTTATTTTTCACAATAAAAGCATTTTTGAAAAAATAAATACATTGTTTTTGTGTTTCCATTTACTGAAAGTCATATTTTTTTATTTTTTGGGTGATTGTCTTAGGTAGGGTCTTATTTTTCTCGAGATGACTGTTTTATTGGTACCATTATGGGGCATATATGACTTTTTGATTGCTTGGTATTATACTTTTTGTGATGTAAGATGATAAAAATTAATTATGATAATAATCACATGCTTTTTTTATAGAGCAGGTTGTTACGGACATGACGATACCTAATATGTGAATTTTTTTTACTTTATTTTATTCAATAAAAGCATGGCTCATTTTTTTGTTGGATGAGGTCACGGTTTAATTTCTGCAAATTTTGGATACATATGACATTTTTGATCACTTTTTTATACAATTTTTGGGGAAGTGCAGTGTGTAAAATTGCAATTCCATCTTAGTTTTTCTTTTTCTTTTTTTGATGTTCACCATGCGGTAAAAGTAACATGATCCTTTTATAGATCAGGTCCTTACGGACGCGGCAATACCAAACATGTTTAGTGTTTTTTATTTTTTACATTTTTAACCAATTATCTGTGGATATAGGAAGGTTTTTTCAAATTTATTTTTAATGTATTTTTAACTTTTTTTTTTTTGGACCCAGACCCACTTGGTTCTTGAAGATCCAGTGGGTCTGATGGCTTACAATACACTGCAGTACACTATATAGTGTACTGCAAGTGTATTGAACTCACGCTAAGGAACACGAACATATGTGTTCCGTTCCGTGCATTGGGCACCGCAATTTGCGGTCCCCAATGCACGGAGAAAGTTCGTGCAGGCTCCGGGACGGATCGAGACCCATTCAACTTGAATGGGTCTGCATCCTTCCATTCCGCAAAAAGATAGAGCAAGTTCTATCTGTTTACGGAATGAAAGTACGGAACAGAACCCCATGGAAGCACTCCCTAGGGATTCCGTAGCGTTTTGTTCTGTGCTTCCATTCTGCACCGTTCCCCATCTTTGGATTTGCAGACCCATTGAAGTGAATTCACATGGAACGATGTCCGTGTATTGCGGATCAGCATATGCGGTCTGCAATACGGAAACGGAACACATACGTTCGTGTGAACAAGCCCTAAGCCTGATCAGGCTCCTGCCTTTAGCAGGAGCCTGATCAGGCTTATACCACGGCAAGCCGGATGCCTGTGAAGGTAGCCATGGGAACCATCAGAAGGCTGCCACAGAGCAGCAGCCCGATGGGGGAGGGAGCTTCCTCCCTCAGTTTACCCTTCAAGCATCGGCTGCTGCCACAGCGGCCCGATGGTTAGCCCCTCCATACAGCGGTCGGCCAGTTCAAACAGAGTGTTAGATGGACATTATAGCACTCTACCCCGCTGCCGCTCTGCCATCCTGAAAGGAAGACGGGGGGGGGGGGGTTGCTGCACGCTCTGCATCTTGTAAGGGGGGGGTTATGTGCGTGGCGGGTGCGGGTTGGGGCATTAACAGAGCAGCGGCCCGATGGTTAGCCCCTTCAAGACAGCGGTCCCTAAGGACCGCGGCATGGAAGGGGTTAAACAGTTATGGAGCTCTGTGTGTGTGTGTGGAGCGCTGTGTCCTGATTGGATGCCCCGCCGCTTATGCCCAGTGCAAAACCGGGTACACACACAAGGACACAGCGCACTCACACAGGGATTTTATTATGTAGGATGATGTCACCCCCGTTCGTTCTACTAGGGTTCAGAAAGGATTAAAATTCAAATGTAAGTTAATATCCATAACTGTCATTGAATGAAGTCATGTATACAGTCTGAAGGATTCCTGTAGGAAAATGTCTTCGTTAGATGTGTCCCAGTACCAGGACCCCATTAATTTGTATACAAATATGTATGCAGTGAGCTCCCCCTAGTGGCTGTTTTGCAGGTTTTGTTTTATTCATGAAAGGTAGAACGTTCAGTGCTGTCCCTTATCTCACCATATATAATGGCATCCCACTACACTAAGAGGTTACTGCCCCCAACAAATCAAGTTGACATCAGGAGCTTATAGGTATAACTTGCTATAACTAATTGCATGTAATCTTAGGGTCGTCTTGGGGCTACTTTGCTGAAATGCCTTTAAATGGGTGCTCTAAATATAGAAAACAATATAAAGGGGTTCTCTTTGCTTATAGTTAAAATGACAACAACATTTTATACCAAAATCGTGGAGCAATTTTGGATCAAAAATTTAATTTTAGACCACACTCCTTTCCTCTTAAGAAACACCACCTTTGGAGCGCATTGAAAAAATTGGAAAAACCCTACTTGCACCTAATTTATGCCAACTTGTGTCGCCTTTTAGACAGATTCTAGGTGCAGGCACATTAGTAAATCTGGACTATTTTAGTAGAGGGGAATGCTGGAGACTTCCCTAGTGAAGAAAGTGGAGAAAGGCTGCGGAACTTTTGGTCTTGTGTTAGTAGCACTCACAGCGACAATTCCCAGCCTTCTCCCTAACCATAAGCATCGCTACAGGGGGCAAGGAAGGGGGCAATTACCCCTCCTAGATTATTCCCCCCCCCCCCGTGTCCCCCCAGCTGATTCCCATTTAAAACGCCCCCCCCCCCCTCGCCGCCCCCCCAGGGCCAGCTGCCCTGGGCCCAGTTGCTCCTGGGGGGCCCAAGGCAGCTGCCTTTTGAGCCCCGCTGGCCACTGATGAATTGGGGGGCGGTGGCATGGTACAGGGAGATGAGCGTGTCCATTGTGGAAGCGCTCATTTCCATAGTTATCTGTATCGCTGTCCTCAGGACAGCGATACAGATGGAAGTGCTGCGGTGGGGCAGGGGAGGGAGAGGCGTCTCCCTTCCCCGTTCCTCTGATAGGCTGCAGACCTAGTGCCTGCAGCCTATCAGAGGCCGGTGCAGGCAGTGCAATGATGTCATCACGCCGCCTAAGCCGTACAGCGCGGGACACAGGTCGGAAGAGACCTGCATTGCATCGCTGCCAGCCTAATGGAGGTAAGTATAAGTGTTTATTTTTTTATATGGTACTACTACTGGCATATGATTGGGGGTACCTGTTACTGGCACATGATTGGAGGGCATCTATGGGGGCACTTGTTGTTGGCACATGATTGGGGGGCATCTATGGGGGTGCTTGTTACTGGCACATGATTGGTGGGCATCTGTGGGGTTACTTGTTACTGGCACATGACTGGGGGGCATCTATGGGGCACCTAGACGGCTCTAACAATAATGCCAGCGTTCCATATTACCTCTCAAACATAAAAATGTTATACAAGCGTCCCAACGACAATTATGAGATATACACAATAAACGTAATATTAATTAAGGTAGATACGAACCCTTGCTCTTCTCAACTATAACCAATCTCTGATATCGGGTAGTATTGCTACACAAATTATAAATTACCAGGCCTGATACAGACTATGGAATATGTAAAGATTCCAATCAGAGTTCTCCACTATCAATATTAGATCTTTTATTCAGTACATGCATCTTTACTGAATAGTGATAATATTGATGTAGCACTATTTAACATTATACATCCGCAATATAGCGGGGAGTTACTAAATATCAAGCCAATTAATTCAATCAATACTACACAGAATATAATCATACATTACCCGAGAATGCAAATGATATGCAGAGTCTAAGGGAACTCAGCTCTCAAGTCTGTTCTGATCATTGGGATTTTCCTCCTGGGGTGTCTCTCCTTTCTTTCTTTCTTTCTTTGTTTCTGTGTTTTTTTCTCTCTCCATCTGTGTGTGGTTTATGATTACAAACTTATCAGTTAGACACACCTTCCTAACTTGGAGTTTTCCAATCATTGTTGATTAGGCATGTACATATGATAACGACTGTGATGTCACTGTATCACCCAGAAAGCATTTCAACTGTTGGTGCAATGTTACCTATTCATACCTAGGTGGCACTATTGCATAAGCTATTAGCATCATACTAGTAAGGGTTAAATGTCCAGGTTTGATTTTGTCTTACATTCCATACACATAACATAAGGAATCATAAATCAGAGCTAAGGGATTATCTTTGACACATACAGTACAGACCAAAAGTTTGGACACACCTTATCATTCAAAGAGTTTTTTTTATTTTCATGACTATGAAAATTGTAGATTTACACTGCAGGCATCAAAACTATGAATTAACACATGTGGAATTATATACATAACAAAAAAGTGTGAAACAACTGAAAATATGTCATATTCTAGGTTCTTCAAAGTAGCCACCTTTTGCTTTGATTACTGCTTTGCACACTCTTGGCATTCTCTTGATGAGCTTCAAGAGGTAGTCACCTAAAATGGTTTTCACTTACCAGGTGTGCCCTGTCAGGTTTAATAAGTGGGATTTCTTGCCTTATAAATGGGGTTGGAACCATCAGTTGCGTTGTGGAGAAGTCAGGTGGATACACAGCTGATAGTCCTACTGAATAGACTGTTAGAATTTGTATTATGGCAAGAAAAAAGCAGCTAAGTAAAGAAAAACGAGTGGCCATCATTACCTTAAGAAATGAAGGTCAGTCAGTCCGAAAAATTGGGAAAACTTTGAAAGTGTCCCCAAGTGCAGTCACAAAAACCATCAAGCGCTACAAAGAAACTGGCTCACATGCGGACCGCCCCAGGAAAGGAAGACCAAGAGTCACCTCTGCTGCGGAGGATAAGTTCATCCAAGTCACCAGCCTCAGAAATCGCAGGTTAACAGCAGCTCAGATTAGAGACCAGGTCAATGCCACACAGAGTTCTAGCAGCAGACACATCTCTAGAACAACTGTTAAGAGGAGACTGTGTGAATCAGGCCTTCATGGTAGAATATCTGCTAGGAAACCACTGCTAAGGACAGGCAACAAGCAGAAGAGACTTGTTTGGGCTAAAGAACACAAGGAATGGACATTAGACCAGTGGAAATCTGTGCTTTGGTCTGATGAGTCAAAATTTGAGATCTTTGGTTCCAACCACCGTGTCTTTGTGCGACGCAGAAAAGGTGAACGGATGGACTCTACATGCCTGGTTCCCACCGTGAAGCATGAAGGAGGAGGTGTGATGGTGTGGGGGTGCTTTGCTGGTGACACTGTTGGGGATTTATTCAAAATTGAAGGCATACTGAACCAGCATGGCTACCACAGCATCTTGCAGCGGCATGCTATTCCATCCGGTTTGCATTTAGTTGGACCATCATTTATTTTTCAACAGGACAATGACCCCAAACACACCTCCAGGCTGTGTAAGGGCTATTTGACCATGAAGTAGAGTGATGGGGTGCTGCACCAGATTACCTGGCCTCCACAGTCACCGGACCTGAACCCAATCGAGATGGTTTGGGGTGAGCTGGACCGCAAAGTGAAGGCAAAAGGGCCAACAAGTACTAAGCATCTCTGGGAACTCCTTCAAGACTGTTGGAAGACCATGTCAGGTGACTACCTCTTGAAGCTCATCAAGAGAATGCCAAGAGTGTGCAAAGCAGTAATCAAAGCAAAAGGTGGCTACTTTAAAGAACCTAGAATATGACATATTTTCAGTTGTTTCACACTTTTTTGTTATGTATATAATTCCACATGTGTTAATTCATAGTTTTGATGCCTTTAGTGTGAATCTACAATTTTCATAGTCATGAAAATAAAGAAAACTCTTTGAATGAGAAGGTGTGTCCCAACTTTTGGTCTGTACTGTATACCAATGAAAGCACAGACGTTTAGGTACCATTTGAGATGTTTCTCAATCTACCAGATTTATGGTACCGATAAGAATACAATATACCTTGTACTCTCACAGACATGTGTGTCTCCTCTGTTACTCCAACGGTTAATTGTTAGTTAAAATAACGCCATATTACTAACAAAGTCTACACTTAAAATTCTTCTCATCGTGCTTTAGGAGTGTATGCGTTCCTAGTGAGAAATACTGTATATAAGATAATAGATGCATTGACATCCTTCAAAATATTTAACAACATAGTACAATACATATGTCCTATTGATTATCTTATACTAAAACTTAATGTTCATTATACATATACAGGTCCTTCTAAAAAAATTAGCATATTGTGATAAAGTTCATTATTTTCTGTAATGTACTGATAAACATTAGACTTTCATATATTTTAGATTCATTACACACCAACTGAAGTAGTTCAAGCCTTTTATTGTTTTAATATTGATGATTTTGGCATACAGCTCATGAAAACCCAAAATTCCTATCTCAAAAAATAAGCATATCATGAAAAGGTTCTCTAAACGAGCTAATAACCTAATCATCTGAATCAACTAATTAACTCTAAACACCTGCAAAAGATTCCTGAGGCTTTTAAAAACTCCCAGCCTGGTTCATTACTCAAAACCGCAATCATGGGTAAGACTGCCGACCTGACTGCTGTCCAGAAGGCCATCATTGACGCCCTCAAGCAAGAGGGTAAGACACAGAAAGACATGTCTGAAGGAATAGGCTGTTCCCAGAGTGCTGTATCAAGGCACCTCAGTGGGAAGTCTGTGGGAAGGAAAAAGTGTGGCAGAAAACGCTGCACAACGAGAAGAGGTGACCGGACCCTGAGGAAGATTGTGCAGAAGGACCGATTCCAGACCTTGGGGGACCTGCGGAAGCAGTGGACTGAGTCTGGAGTAGAAACATCCAGAGCCACCGTGTACAGGCGTGTGCAGGAAATGGGCTACAGGTGCCGCATTCCCCAGGTCAAGCCACTTTTGAACCAGAAACAGCGGCAGAAGCGCCTGACCTGGGCTACAGAGAAGCAGCACTGGACTGTTGCATGTCATTCGGAAATCAAGGTGCCAGAGTCTGGAGGAAGACTGGGGAGAGCGAAATGCCAAAATGCCTGAAGTCCAGTGTCAAGTACCCACAGTCAGTGATGGTCTGGGGTGCCATGTCAGCTGCTGGTGTTGGTCCACTGTGTTTTATCAAGGGCAGGGTCAATGCAGCTAGCTATCAGGAGATTTTGGAGCACTTCATGCTTCCATCTGCTGAAAAGCTTTATGGAGATGAAGATTTCATTTTTCAGTACGACCTGGCACCTGCTCACAGTGCCAAAACCACTGGAAAATGGTTTACTGACCATGGTATTACTGGGCTCAATTGGCCTGCCAACTCTCCTGACCTGAACCCCATAGAGAATCTGTGGGATATTGGGAAGAGAAAGTTGAGAGACGCAAGACCCAACACTCTGGATGAGCTTAAGGCCGCTATCGAAGCATCCTGGGCCTCCATAACACCTCAGCAGTGCCACAGGCTGATTGCCTCCATGCCACGCCGCATTGAAGCAGTCATTTCTGCAAAAGGATTCCCGACCAAGTATTGAGGGCATAACTGAACATAATTATTTGAAGGTTGACTTTTCTTGTATTAAAAACACTTTTCTTTTATTGGTCGGATGAAATATGCTAATTTTTTGAGATAGGAAATTTGGGTTTTCATGAGCTGTATGCCAAAATCATCAATATTAAAACAATAAAAGGCTTGAACTACTTCAGTTGGTGTGTAATGAATCTAAAATATATGAAAGTCTAATGTTTATCAGTACATTACAGAAAATAATGAACTTTATCACAATATGCTATTTTTTTTAGAAGGACCTGTATATATACATCACAGATTTTCTGCTTCATCAATAGACATTAAACCATAGGGATAAAATAAGTTCCAGATGCGTCTAGAGAATGTCATTATCTCAGTCATAAATCTATAAGGAGAAAAGAATGACTCTTCTCAGACTGGTACATCTACATAGAAGAAATTATATGAACTGTGTTCTCTCCATGAACCCATTTCGGCCTACTTTAAAATACATACGAAATCTAATAAATAAAGCTGAGTGTATGTGTATGTCCGCTAAAGGAATCCGCACCGTCGCATTTACAATCACAATATTTGGCACACAGGTAAATTGTTCGTTACTCTCATGAATGACTTATTGAGTGGGTCAATAACTTTGAATGCAAGTTGGTGGTAACGATAGTGTCCTCCACAACGGAATATAAGTCCGATAGATGTTGCTTCTGATTTTCCATCTCTGCATGAATAGTTATCAGATTCCTTTTTAGCGAACCGATCTCAAGTTCCAATGTCTTAATAGAGATGGAATCAGCAGCTGATATACCGGTGGCAACGACAGCGCCTACTACGCCAAAGAATATGGCAGCTGCAATCCCTGAAATGAACCGCTTTGGTCGTTGACTCATGTCAAACTGCTCCCTGGTCAGGGTTTTTATTGCCTGTTCCAGGATCTGTGTAATCCGTTCTTGGGAATAACCGACATGTATTTGATACCATGTCTTTATCTCTGGAGACTGAATCTTGGAAACGGTGAACTGTCTTTCAACTGAGATGCATGGATCCAAACTGACGTAGATCTTCTGGGATAGAATCCTCCTATTCGTCAAGCTGAATCCCGTGGTATTCTGCAGCATGATCCCAGATGAAGGGCCTGGTACAGCGATTGGTTCAGCGTGGAACTCCGTCCCCAAGATTAGGACGATGTAGATAACAGCAACAATCTTTGATGCCATCTTGTGCCTATAATATATTGTATGACAAATATAAGCACATAAATCTTTCCACTATTCTCTTTATCAACCCTAGGATAAAAGAAGTCATACTACCATACATCTTCAATTTGGCATAGTTTTCTTTCTTTAACAGAGCAAGTCCTTGGTTCAGTAGTGAGTCAAGAGATAATTAGTTACAGAGGAAAATACATGAGGATAGGTTAGTATACTCATTTGTTTATACGATACCGATCCATGGTTTCCGCCTTTAGCTGGAACCTTGATATCTCTTTACTCCTCATCATCTGGTAATCCTTTCATTTTGCAAAGTTGTGACCTAGGATGACAAACACGTAACTGATTAATATGCACCCATTTTTCCATAAATCCATCCCCCTTAGGAATTTTGATCTTGTAGACCACAGGTGAAAATTTGTCAATGACGACATAGGGTCCCTTCCAGGAAGGCAGAAACTTCCTTTCCTTCACCTGATCCCGGGCAAAGTTATAGAGATAAACCTGATTGGAAATCTGGTATTCCTTTTGAGTAGTCCTCAGGTCATAGTAGGTTTTGGTGCTTACTGCTGCTCTCTCTAGATTATTTTGGGCAAATGCAAATGCATGCTGAAGGTGCTTGCGTAGATTCTCTATATACTGATGAGCTGTTGAAGCATTTATCAAATTGTGGTCTGTTGTCCGAGTAAATGTTGGGGTAACACCATCTTCCTGCCTGTGATCATTTCAAATGGAGATAGTTTGGTTGCCGCGCTTGGGGTGGCCCTGATGGCCATGAGAACCAAAGGCAACCTTTCATCCCAGTCTTTTCCAGATTCATTAACAAATTTCTTTAGAATGTTGACAATTGTTTGGTTGTAGCGTTCTCCTCCACCACTAGAGGCTGGCCGCCAAGCTATATGTAGCTTTCTTTTTACCCCCAGTATCTCCCACATTTTCGTCATCACTTCACTAGTGAAATGACTTCCATAGAAACATAGAATGTGTCGGCAGATAAGAACCATTTGGCTCATCTAGTCTGCCCTATATACTGAGTACTATGAATAGCCCTTGGCCCTATCTTATATGAAGGATGGCCTTATGCCTATCCCATGCATGCTTAAACTCCTTCATTGTATTTGCAGCTACCACTTCTGCAGGAAGGCTATTCCATGCATCCACTACTCTCTCAGTAAAGTAATACTTCCTGATATTTAAACCTTTGCCAATCTAATTTAAAAATATGTCCTCGTGTAGCAGTCTTTCTTCTTTTACATATTCTCTCCTCTTTTACCTTGTTGATTCCCTTTATGTATTTAGCAGTTTCTATCATATCCCCTCTGTCTCCTCTTTCTTCCAAGCTATACATGTTAAGGTCCTTTCATCTTTCCTGGTAAGTTTTATCCTGCAATCCATGTACTAGTTTAGTAGCTCTTCTCTGAACTCTCTCCAAAGTATCAATATCCTTCTGGAGATATCAGATTCGATGCGTTGGGGAAGATCAACCTGGAAAATACGTGGGTAATGAGTAGAGACGCGCACACACTCGAACTGCAAGTTTTACAAGGCAAACATTCCACCAAAAATCCATTTTGTGAACAAACAAGTCACGGTTAACATATACAGTGCTGTCCATAATTATTCATACCCCTGGCAAATTTTTTACTTAAAGTTACTTTTATTCACTCAGCAAGTAATTTTTTGACAGGAAATAACATAGGCATCTCCCAAAAGATATTAAGACGATGTACAAGAGGCATTATTGTTGAAAAGAAAAAAAAATTGGCAGCTTTTCTTTACATTTGAGCAAAACGTGTCCAGTTGGCGTAAAAAAGGAGAAGCCTTCAACCCAAAGAACACCATCCCCACTGTCAAACATGGTGGGGGGAACCTAATCTTGTTTGTTTATTTTTTCAGCCAATGGACCAGGGAACCTAATCACAGTAAACGGCACCATGAAAAAAGAGCAACACATGAGGATTCTCAACGACAACATCAGGCCGTCTGCAGAGAAACGTGGCCTTGGCACCAGTGGACATTTCAGCAGGACAATGACCCAAAACACACAGCAAAAGTGGTGAAGAAATGGTTAGCAGACAACAACATTAACGTTCTGGAGTGGCCCAGCCAGAGTCCAGACTTCAATCCAATTGAGAATCTGTGGAGGGAGCTAAAGATCAGGGTGATGGCAAGAAGACCCTCCAACCTGAAAGATGTGGAGCTCATTGCTAAAGATGAATGGGCAAAAATACCTGTGGAGACAAAAAGCTGGTCTGCAATTATAGGAGGCGTCTGATTGCTGTAATAGCCAATAAAGGCTTTTCTATTGATTATTGAGAAGGGTCTGAATAATTTTGGACTGGACACTTTTTGCTCAAATGTAAATAAAAGCTGAGAAATTTTCGATTTCCACAATAATGCCTCTTGTACATTGTCTTATTATCATTTGGGAGACACCTATGTCATTTCCCGTCAAATATACTTCAATTACTTTTACCGGTAATATGTTTTCCATGAGCCCATGACAGCACCTGTGAGAGATCCTCCCCCTTCCAGACAGGAAACAGGAACTTCCAAGATCTTTAAATCGGGCATATTTTTTAGGGAGGGAATTATGTAAGTGCTGTCATGGGCTCATGGAAAACATATTACTGGTAAGACTAATTGAAGTATTTCCATTACGCCCCATTACAGCACCTGTGAGAGATTAGATTAGATGACTATTAGGGAGGGACTACAGCCTGCAGCACCTTTCTCCCAAAAGACATGTCCTGCATAGACAAAAGGTCTAATCTGTAGTGCTTGTAAAACGTGGAGGGAGAACTCCACGTTGCTGCCCTACAAATTTGCTCAATGGTAGCGCACCCCTTTTCTGCCCAGGAAGAGGCTACTGCCCTAGTGGAATAAGCTGACAACCTGACTGAATATTCCAGACATATCACTCTCTTAATCCATTTGGCTAAGGTACAGCTTGTGACTTTCAAGCCTCTGTTCTGACCCTGAAACTGAATAAAGAGTTGTGGGGTTTTCCTAAAGTCCTTCGTAGACTCTAAATATGCGCAGACACACCTTCTCACATCTAAATTATGAAAGGACTCTTCCCCCTCATTCTTCGGGCTTTTACAAAAGGAGGGGAGAACTATTTCCTGAGATTTATGGAACACCGAAACTACTTTGGGCAGGAATGCAGGATCCGGTTTGAACACAATTCTATCCTCTAAAATTTGTGTATATGGCGGGGAAGATGACAAAGCGGATAGTTCTCCTACTCGTCTGGCGGATGTAATGGCCACAAAAAATACTGTTTTATAGGATAGCATCTTTAAGGGGTTGTCTCCAAGGGGCTTAAACGGGGCCTTGGTTAGAGCGGATAGCACCAAGTTAAGGTCCCACGGGGCCGACTTAGATTTAACTGTAGGACATAGTCTAGAGGAACCCTTAATAAACCTTTTGACCCAGGGATGAGTAGCTAATCTAAAGTCAAAGAGAGCACTCAGTGCCGAGACCTGGACTTTGAGAGTGCTAGGTTTAAGTTTTTTGTTAAGGCCTTCCTGCAAGAAACTCAGAATTAAAGGGATGTTGGGCAAGCTCAAGTCTAGGCCTGGCCCTGCAAACTGAAGGAAGGTCTTCCATACTCTCAGATAGATTTCGGAGGTGATGTGTTTCCTACTAGCTAGAAGAGTCACAATCACTTGTTCTGATAAACCTCTGGACCTGAAGAATCGCCTCTCAAAATCCAGGCTGTCAGGTGCAGGTTCTTCACCTCCGAATGATGTAGAGGGTCCTGATATAGTAGGTCCTGCCTTTCTGGAAGTATCCAGGGATCCGCTAATGTTAGTCTCTTCAACCAGGCAAACCAGACTCTTCTCGGCCAGAACGGTGCTATTAGGATCACCGTTGCATGCTCCCTCCTGATCTTCTGAATCACTCTGGGCAGTAGTGATGGACGAACATCTGCCGGGACGGTTCGCGAACACGATCAAATGTTCGCGAACCGTAAGTTTGCGGTGGGTTCCATTCATTTTAATGGCAGGCAAACCTAAAAAACCTTCAGCTCATATTTGCAGCCAATAAATAATTACTAGAAGTGCACAAATAGTCCCACAACATGGACAGTGACATACCAGATGTATTATTCGAATTTGCGATCTCCATAAATTTTTTATTTAAATGCGAAATATCGGCAATATATTTTTCGCATACGCAAATGCACTATAAAGACAGTATATTGGTATATAACACCCCGGTTCAATCAGTTTTTTTGGGGGACGACTGGTATATTACACCGGTAGAAATTATTTGTTCCAATAACGCTTGTCCCTCTATATACCTGCAGTATCGCAGCAGAACCGCACACAACTGCCGCACAATACAAATGCACTATAATATATTTTTTAACATAGAAAGTATATTATAACATTGTACAAGGAAGGCAATCTATTAGAATATACATGAAGATAAAACGTAACCTTTAATAATGTTACTATGAGGATCCATTCACACGTCCGTAAGTGTGTTTCTGATCCGCAAAAGACGGACACCTGCAATGTGCATTCCACAATTTGTGGACCGCACATCGCCGGCACTGTAATAGAAAATGCCTAATCTTGTCTGCAATTGCGGACAAGAATAGGACATGTTCTATTTTTTCCCGGAAACGGAAGCACAGATGCGGAAGTGCGGATCCGCAAATGTGGATCCTCAAATGCGGATGCGGACAGCACATTCTGGCCCCATTGAAAATAAATAAATTGGTCGGCACCCGTTCCACAAAATTGCGGAACGGATGCGGACCCATTTTGCGGACGTGTGAATGGAAAAGATATCCCTCAAAATGAACATAAATTAAATTAAAGTTAAGCAAAAAGCATAGATGTGGTGTAGGCAATAACAAGTGCTCGGCGGCACCAAATCAGAAACCATATGTCCTACCACAATCCAGGGGGTTCCAGTGCACATCGATGAATCCAGGAGGGAAAGCAAAAAAACATCTATCCCTGGGCTAGATGATGATGTGGTATTGAAGGACAGGGTGGGCAAAGAACTGTCCCTGATATTGCCCTACAGGGCAGAGACCACCCGCCCTGATAAGAGCGACCCCGTCCGGAACCTTACCCTATATAAAAACGGCCCTAGTAACCCCCTAGCCCCTAGGCCCCTGACTTCCAGGTGATCACTATATAGATCTATGTGTTTTTGACTCATTATAAAAGTATATTATAAGTATATCGCGCCCCTCTGTGTATCACACATATCGATAGCACACCTATATTAGTGCTTAAAATGACTTTTGTGGCCCTATTAGATAGTTTGGTGTCCCTAACAGCCTGTCCCTGCTCCACACAGCAACCTCTCCCTACACTGACAAAAGACTGAATGTAAAATGGCGGCCAGATCAGGTTCATTTATAAGGTAGGGGGTATGTCCATGTGCTGAAATGTCTCAATTGGCTTTCCTGTACCACCTGATGGATGCGTCATGGGTCAAAGTTCTTCACAATGTAAAAGAATATGGCGGGCACAAATTTCTCCATATGTTCGCATGTTCGGCGAATCGCAAACATGCAAAGTTCGCAGCAAAATGACCGCTGGGCGAAACGCAAGGCCATCTCTACTGGGCAGTAGGCTGATGGGAGGAAACGCATAGACTAGGTCCTTCCCCCATGGTTGTGAGAGCACATCTGTGCCTATACAGGGAGTGCAGAATTATTAGGCAAGTTGTATTTTTGAGGATTAATTTTATTATTGAACAACAACCATGTTCTCAATGAACCCAAAAAACTCATTAATATCAAAGCTAAATATTTTTGGAAGTAGTTTTTAGTTTGTTTTTAGTTTTAGCTATTTTAGGGGGATATCTGTGTGTGCAGGTGACTATTACTGTGCATAATTATTAGGCAACTTAACAAAAAACAAATATATACCCATTTCAATTATTTATTTTTACCAGTGAAACCAATATAACATCTCGATAGGAATGATTGGGCACACCTAAGATACTTGGTAACCGATATTTATTAAAGTAGTTAGAATAATTAAAGTGTTTGGACAGTAGTAAAAGACAGTGAAAAAAGACAACAGTACGGATTTCGCCGCAATGTTAATTTACAAAACTGCCGCGTGATTTTGACAGCAGTCAAATGGAGATTAAATGTGTGTGTGACCGAAAGGAGGCTCAAAATTGGTCACCAACTGGCAGTGCTGGTGATTGACAGCCTCATTGCGGCCACAGCAGACAAAAGGAGTTAATATTCCAATACTGATAAATCAATTGATTGCTCAGTGGATTTAAAATGCAATGTGGGTAATAATCATATAAAGATATATAAAAATAAAAATAAAAATAAGAATAAAAATAATAAAATTAAAATTAAAATAGTAATGTCCAGATATAGCAGGTCGGGATCCCTCTGGTATTGTCACCGACTTTAACGCAGCATAAGAGTGTTTAAAAGAAGTTACGATGTTCAAAATCAAAGTAGCTCCGTCTCTGACCCGGCGGCATCCCGCTTGCAGTCAGAGATTGATCCGGCAGTGAGACAGTAGTCAATTAGGGAACAGTCTTACCAGTGTTGGAGGGTTCTCCTAAGTCGGAGATACCTCAGCCGTCTGTCGAAACCCTCTTTCGGTTTTTGTCTTTATTGTTGAATGGATCCAGCGGTAATTTGTGTGCGTCACTTGTGGTTTACTGCACGTGGTCCCGCTTGTTGGCTCCAGAAATGCTGAGTTTCTGGGATAGGGTTCAGATCGGCTCCGTTCGATACACTGGCTCAGAATGGTCCTTAGGTCAGTTGGATGCGGTGCACTCGCATAAAATTGGGGGGTCAGACCAGACGCGTTTCGGGGCTATAGTGTCCCCTTCCTCAGTGGCTATCCGACCTCCCCAAATGGTCATCCTTTTATACCCTGTGCAAGGGCTTTACAAGACCCGATCTGGATTTTAATTCCGGAAGTCTTATGTGAGTCATTAACCCATCAAATGAAAGTTAACTCTTTGGTGTATTGTGCCGGCTTTACTTGCTTCGTTTTAGATTAAACATGATCGGTCTATGCTGTAACTTGTCCGATCATATTATCTTTTAAACTTAATAAAATAGAATAGGAGTAAAGTTGAAACTGAAAGCAAAAGTAAACAATAGTAGATAATTTAACATTTCACTTGCGTTTTTGTTTTTCCCACAATCCGCCGAAGCGGTTGCATATTAGATGATGTTTCAAACAATAATCTAATTGCAGCATAAATAGTACATTATGACCGAAATTTATAACAAAGTTCATATAATGTATAAAAACAATGTAGGTTAAAATAGCGAATCTAGATAGGAGAATAGAAAGATAGATGTAAAAAAGAAGATAAAAATGTATTGACTCTAAAAGTTATTAAAAATATTTGTGTGTAAAATGTAGACCATTATTTCGAAATTGTGAAATGCACTAGTGGTTTTGAATAAAGTATAAAATATATATGTGTTGTATAAATATGAAATGGATAACATGCCTAACGTTGCTGAAGTCCAACAAGAGAAGGGAAAAAGAAGAAAAAAGGAAAAAAGAAAAAAATATATTTTTTTCATATATTTTTTCAATACTTTTCAAAAAAATATGTTTTTTTAATATTTTTAATATTTTTCCAATATTTTCTTAGTTTTTTTTTTTCTTCTTCTTTCTCTTGCTTTTTTGGGGGTAATAATATTGGACTTCAGCAACGTTAGGCATGTTATCCATTTCATATTTATACAACACATATTATGTGGAACTTTTATAGGACCCATTGTGACATATTTTATACTTTATTCAAAACCACTAGTGCATTTCACAATTTCGAAATAATGGTCTACATTTTACACACAAATATTTTTAATAACTTTTAGAGTCAATACATTTTTATCTTCTTTTTTACATCTATCTTTCTATTCTCCTATCTAGATTCGCTATTTTAACCTGCAAACAAATGTGGATAGGGAAATGAATAAAAATTAAAATTAAATAAATAAAAATTAACCAAAATCAATTGGAGAGAGGTCCCATAGCAGAGAATCTGGCTTCCCGTCACCCACCACTGGAACAGTTCATTCTCAGATATTTAGGCCCCGGCACCCAGGCAGAAGAGAGAGGTCCCGTAACAGACAATCTGGCTTCATGTCAGCAGAGAATTAGTCTGCATGTCATAGCAGAGAATCAGGCTTCACGTCAGCCACCAATGCAACAGTCCATTGTCAGATATTTAGGCCCAGCACCCAGGCAGAGGAGAGAGGTCCCGTAACAGAGAATCTGGCTTCATGTCAGCAGAGAATCAGTCTTCATATCATAGCAGAGAATCAGGCTTCACGTCACCCACCACTGCAACAGTCCATTTTCATAAATTTAGGCCCAGCACCCAGGCAGAGGAGAGAGGTCCCGTAACAGACAATCTGGCTTCATGTCAGCAGAGAATTAGTCTGCATGTCATAGCAGAGAATGAGGCTTCACATCAGCCACCACTGCAACAGTCCATTGGCATATATTTAGGCCCAGCACACAGGCAGAGGAGAGAGGTCCCGTAACAGAGGATCTGGCTTCATGTCAGCAGAGAATCAGTCTGCATGTCATAGCAGAAAATCAGGCTTCACGTCACCCAGCACTGTAAGAGTCCATTTTCATAAATTTAGGCCCAGCACCCAGGCAGAGGAGAGAGGTCCCGTAACAGACAATCTGGCTTCATGTCAGCAGAGAATTAGTCTGCATGTCATAGCAGAGAATGAGGCTTCACGTCAGCCACCACTGCAACAGTCCATTGGCATATATTTAGGCCCAGCACACAGGCAGAGGAGAGAGGTCCCGTAACAGACAATCTGGCTTCATGTCAGCAGAGAATCAGTCTGCATGTCATAGCAGAAAATCAGGCTTCACGTCAGCCACCACTGTAAGAGTCCATTTTCATAAATTTAGGCCCAGCACCCATGCAGAGGAGAGAGGTCCCGTAACAGACAATCTGGCTTCATGTCAGCAGAGAATCAGTCTTCATATCATAGCAGAGAATCAGGCTTCACGTCACCCACCACTGTAAGAGTCCATTTTCATAAATTTAGGCCCAGCACCCAGGCAGAGGAGAGAGGTCCCGTAACAGACAATCTGGCTTCATGTCAGCAGAGAATCAGTCTTCATGTCATAGCAGAGAATCAGGCTTCACGTCTCCCACCACTGCAACAGTCCATTTTCATAAATTTAGGCCCAGCACCCAGGCAGAGGAGAGAGGTCCCGTAACAGACAATCTGGCTTCATGTCAGCAGAGAATTAGTCTGCATGTCATAGCAGAGAATGAGGCTTCACGTCATCCACCACTGCAACAGTCCATTGGCATATATTTAGGCCCAGCACACAGGCAGAGGAGAGAGGTCCCGTAACAGAGGATCTGGCTTCATGTCAGCAGAGAATCAGTCTGCATGTCATAGCAGAAAATCAGGCTTCACGTCAGCCACCACTGCAACAGTCCATTGTCAGATATTTAGGCCCAGCACCCAGGCAGAGGAGAGAGGTCCCGTAACAGAGGATCTGTCTTCATTTCAGCAGAGAATTAGTCTGCATGTCATAGCAGAGAATCAGGCTTCACGTCACCCAACATTGGAACAGTCCATTAGCATATATTTAGGCCCCGGCACCCAGACAGAGGAGAGGTTCATTCAACTTTGGGTAGCCTCGCAATATAATGGTAAAATGAAAATAAAAATAGGATTGAATGAGGAAGTGCCCTGGAGTCCAATAATATATGGTTAAGGGGAGGTAGTTAATGTCTAATCTGGACAAGGGACGGACAGGTCCTGTGGGATCCATGCCTGGTTCATTTTTATGAACGTCAGCTTGTCCACATTGGCTGTAGACAGGCGGCTGCGTTTGTCTGTAATGACGCCCCCTGCCGTGCTGAATACACGTTCAGACAAAACGCTGGCCGCCGGGCAGGCCAGCACCTCCAAGGCATAAAAGGCTAGCTCTGGCCACGTGGACAATTTAGAGACCCAGAAGTTGAATGGGGCCGAACCATCAGTCAGTACGTGGAGGGGTGTGCACACGTACTGTTCCACCATGTTAGTGAAATGTTGCCTCCTGCTAACACGTTGCGTATCAGGTGGTGGTGCAGTTAGCTGTGGCGTGTTGACAAAAGTTTTCCACATCTCTGCCATGCTAACCCTGCCCTCAGAGGAGCTGGCCGTGACACAGCTGCCTTGGCGACCTCTTGCTCCTCCTCTGCCTTGGCCTTGGGCTTCCACTTGTTCCCCTGTGACATTTGGGAATGCTCTCAGTAGCGCGTCTACCAACGTGCGCTTGTACTCGCGCATCTTCCTATCACGCTCCAGTGCAGGAAGTAAGGTGGGCACATTGTCTTTGTAGCGTGGATCCAGCAGGGTGGCAACCCAGTAGTCCGCACACGTTAAAATGTGGGCAACTCTGCTGTCGTTGCGCAGGCACTGCAGCATGTAGTCGCTCATGTGTGCCAGGCTGCCCAGGGGTAAGGACAAGCTGTCCTCTGTGGGAGGCGTATAGTCATTGTCCTGCCTTTCCCCCCAGCCACGCACCAGTGATGGACCCGAGCTGCGTTGGGTGCCACCCCGCTGTGACCATGCTTCATCCTCATCCTCCTCCTCCTCCTCCTCCTCCAGTAGTGGGCCCTGTCTGGCCACATTTGTACCTGGCCTCTGCTGTTGCCAAAAACCTCCCTCTGAGTCACTTCGAAGAGACTGGCCTGAAAGTGCTAAAAATGACCCCTCTTCCTCCTCCTCCTCCTCCTCCTTCTGGGCCACCTCCTCTTGCATCATCGCCCTAAGTGTTTTCTCAAGGAGACATAGAAGTGGTATTGTAACGCTGATAACGGCGTCATCGCCACTGGCCATGTTGGTGGAGTACTCGAAACAGCGCAACAGGGCACACAGGTCTCGCATGGAGGCCCAGTCATTGGTGGTGAAGTGGTGCTGTTCTGTAGTGCGACTGACCCGTGCGTGCTGCAGCTGAAACTCCACTATGGCCTGCTGCTGCTCGCACAGTCTGTCCAGCATGTGCAAGGTGGAGTTCCACCTGGTGGGCACGTCGCATATGAGGCGGTGAGCGGGAAGGCCGAAGTTACGCAGACAGGCGAGCAGCAGCAGGATGTGAATGCCGGAAGCGCGAAAAGACGGCCCGCACTTTATGCAGCAGCTCTGACATGTCGGGGTAGTTGTGAATGAACTTCTGCACCACCAAATTCAGCACATGCGCCAAGCAAGGGATGTGCGTCAAATTGGCTAGTCCCAGAGCTGCAACGAGATTTCGCCCATTATCACACACCACCAGGCCGGGCTTGAGGCTCACCGGCAGCAACCACTCGTCGGTCTGTTGTTCTATACCCCGCCACAACTCCTGTGCGGTGTGGGGCCTGTCCCCCAAACATATGAGTTTCAGAATGGCCTGCTGACGTTTACCCCGGGCTGTGCTGAAGTTGGTGGTGAAGGTGTGTGGCTGACTGGATGAGCAGGTGGAAGAAGAGGAGGAGGAAGCCGAGAAGGAGGAGGTGGCAACAGGAGGCAAAGAATGTTGCCCTGCGATCCTTGGCGGCGGAAGGACGTGCGCTAAACAGCTCTCCGCCTGGGGCCCAGCTGCCACTACATTTACCCAGTGTGCAGTTAGGGAGATATAGCGTCCCTGGCCGTGCTTACTGGTCCACGTATCTGTGGTTAGGTGGACCTTGCTACAGATGGCGTTGCGCAGTGCACACTTGATTTTATCGGATACTTGGTTGTGCAGGGAAGGCACGGCTCTCTTAGAGAAGTAGTGGCGGCTGGGAAAAACATACTGTGGGACAGCAAGCGACATGAGCTGTTTGAAGCTGTCTGTGTCCACCAGCCTAAATGACAGCATTTCATAGGCCAGTAGTTTAGAAATGCTGGCATTCAGGGCCAGGGATCGAGGGTGGCTAGGTGGGAATTTACGCTTTCTCTCAAATGTTTGTGAGATGGAGAGCTGAACGCTGCCGTGTGACATGGTTGAGATGCTTGGTGACGGAGGTGGTGGTGGTGTTGGTGGTACATCCGCTGTTTGCTGGGCGGCAGGTGCCAACGTTCCTCCAGAGGCGGAGGAAGAGGCCGAGGCGGCAGCAGCAGAAGAGGTAGCAGGGGGAGCAGCAGAAGAGGTAGCAGGGGGAGCCTGAGTGACTTCCTTGGTTTTAAGGTGTTTACTCCACTGCAGTTCATGCTTTGCATGCAGGTGCCTGGTCATGCAGGTTGTGCTCAGGTTCAGAACGTTAATGCCTCGCTTCAGGCTCTGATGGCACAGCGTGCAAACCACTCGGGTCTTGTCGTCAGCACATTGTTTGAAGAAGTGCCATGCCAGGGAACTCCTTGAAGCTGCCTTTGGGGTGCTCGGTCCCAGATGGCGGCGGTCAGTAGCAGGCGGAGTCTCTTGGCGGCGGGTGTTCTGCTTTTGCCCACTGCTCCCTCTTTTGCTACGCTGTTGGCTCGGTCTCACCACTGCCTCTTCCTCCAAACTGTGAAAGTCAGTGGCACGACCTTCATTCCATGTGGGGTCTAGGACCTCATCGTCCCCTGCATCGTCTTCCACCCAGTCTTGATCCCTGACCTCCTGTTCAGTCTGCACACTGCAGAAAGACGCAGCAGTTGGCACCTGTGTTTCGTCATCATCAGAGACATGCTGAGGTGGTATTCCCATGTCCTCATCATCAGGAAACATAAGTGGTTGTGCGTCAGTGCATTCTATGTCTTTCACCGCTGGGGAAGGGCTAGGTGGATGCCCTTGGGAAACCCTGCCAGCGGAGTCTTCAAACAGCATAAGAGACTGCTGCATAACTTGAGGCTGAGACAGTTTCCCTGGTATGCATGGGGGTGATGTGACAGACTGATGGGCTTGGTTTTCAGGCGCCATCTGTGCGCTTTCTGCAGAAGACTGGGTGGGAGATAATGTGAACGTGCTGGATCCACTGTCGGCCACCCAATTGACTAATGCCTGTACCTGCTCAGGCCTTACCATCCTTAGAACGGCATTGGGCCCCACCATATATCGCTGTAAATTCTGGCGGCTACTGGGACCTGAGGTAGTTGGTACACTAGGACGTGTGGATGTGGCAGAACGGCCACGTCCTCTCCCAGCACCAGAGGGTCCACTAACACCACCACGACCATGTCCACGTCCGCATCCCTTACTAGATGTTTTCCTCATTGTTATGGTTCACCACAACAACAAAAATATTATTTGGCCCAATGTATTGTATTCAAATTCAGCGGGATATAAATTTGAGGCCTAGTATTTAGGCGCTGGGTGACCGGTATGGATTTACTAACAGAATTAGACTTGGAAATGCACAGTAGCGTGTGTGTGAAGTTATTCTGAATGACCCTATGTGCACCTTGAATATTATATACCCTTTTAGGGATAGATTTCAAATAGCTCTGATATAGCAGAAACCACTAAATTATGAAATTGCTAAATTGGGAATTGTATTTCAACCCAGAACAAGAAATGTGCTTTGACGGACACTAAATAACTTGCCCAGCCACAACAGGACAGCGGTAACGACAGATTTAGCGGGATATAAATTTGAGGCCTAGTATTTAGGCGCTGGGTGACCGGTATGGATTTAGTGACAGAATTAGACTGGGATATGGCCAAAAAATAACCACACTATTGCTGGTTAAATGCACTTGGTGTGACAGCTTCACCCTGATGTAGGCTTTAGCCAAAAAACAACCACACCATTGAGGGTTAAATGCACTTGGTCGCAGCTTGTGCTGGCGCACCACAAGACACAAAATGGCCGCCGATCACCCCAGAAAAAAGTGACTGACAAACGGTCTGGGCAGCCTAAAAACAGTGAGCAATTGAATTTCAGCAGCTCAATGATGCACAGCTGCAGATCGATCGATTAATCAAGTCCTTTGGAGAAGTTAATCTGCCTAATCTCGCCCTACTGTCGCAGCCGCAACCTCTCCCTACGCTAATCAGAGCAGAGTGACGGGCGGCGCTATGTGACTCCAGCTTAAATAGAGGCTGGGTCACATGGTGCTCTGGCCAATCACAGCCATGCCAATAGTAGGCATGGCTGTGACGGCCTCTTGGGGCAAGTAGTATGACGCTTGTTGATTGGCTGCTTTGCAGCCTTTCAAAAAGCGCCAAGAAAGCGTCACAAACGCGCCAAGAAAGCGACGAACACCAAACCCGAACCCGGACTTTTACGAAAATGTCCGGGTTCGGGTCCGTGTCACGGACACCCCAAAATTCGGTACGAACCCGAACTATACAGTTCGGGTTCGCTCATCCCTAGTAGTAGGCTTTCGAGCCTATACAGCTTGGAGTAAGACAACATGCATAAAGAGGATGATGTGGTCAAAATACTCATTTGCCTAATAATTCTGCACTCCCTGTAGACTGATGATCTTCCCTGCTCAGAGAAAAGAATCTTTCGCATTTTTTGTTCTCTATCGAGGCGAATAGATCTATTGTGGGAGATCCCGATAGGGCTTCTATTTGGTGAAATACCTCCTGATTCAGAAACCAATTCGCCTTGCTGAATCTGTGCCTGCTGAGAAAGTCCGCCTGGTGATTCTCTGAGCCTTTCAAATGGACCGCTGAGAGAGAAAGAGCTTTCCCCTGTATTAGCAAGAAGATCCTGGATGCTAGCTGCATTAGCTAAGGAGATCTTATCCCCCTTGTTTGTTGATATATGCTACTACTGAGGCGTTGTCGGATAGGATCCTGACATGTTTTTGAGGCAATGATGGGAGACTTTCCTTTAATGCGCACAGGACTGCCCTTAACTCCCTGGCATTTTGGGATTGAGCACTCAGGGTTCTTGACCAAGGGCCTTGGAAAAACCCCAAAACTGAATGGGCCCCCCACCCCCAAGGGCTTGCGTCAGTGATAATTATTAGGGGATCCTGTTTCAACCAATCTACTCTACTGTGAAAACACATCTGGAGGTTGGAATCAGGGACGATTTGTCCCAATTTATTAACCAGCCAAGACTTATCAGGGTCCCCAGGACCTCCTGTATTTGAGATATCAACACCTCTGGGGACTGCCCTACCAAGAGAAGGTCGTCCAGGTATGAGATTATAATGATGTCTGATCTTCTTATCTCTGCCATTAGCTTCGTGAAGAGTCTCAGCGCCTGCGATATCCCGAAGGGAAGTGCTCTGAACTGCAGATGGACAATCAATTCCCCCATCTTTACCGCTACCCTGAGGTATTTCTGAGATGATGGATGAATGGGCACGTGATAGTAGGCATCTTTTATATCTATTGAGGCCATCACGCAGTTGGGGGACAGATGAAGGACTGTGGAGGAGATTGACTCCCTCCTGAATTTTTGGTATGTCAGATATTGGTTGAGGTTCTTAAAATGTATTATCAGTCAAAATGTACCGTTGGGTTTGGGAACCAAAAATAGGGTCGAATAGAAGCTCTCTCCTTGTTTGTTTTCCGGAACTGGTACAAGGACTGCCTTGCCCAGGAGATTGTTTATTTCTTCCATAAATGCCGCCTGTTTTGGAGAATGTTGGTTTATGGATGTGATTATTAATGTCCTGGGTGGTAGCTTTTTGAAGTCTAGGCGGTAGCCTTCCTCTATAATACTCCTTACCCAGGAGCTTGCGATAATATTTCGCCAGGCAGAAGAAAACAAAGAAAGACGACCGCCTACCTGGGGCCTGGTGTCATTGCTGAGAGGAACTCGAAGTCTGAGCTCTGGATTTAAACAGCACGCTTTTTGATTTATCCGATCTCCATTTACTTATTTTCTTTTGATCCCCAAAACCCTTCTTTCTCTCACTATTCCGAAATGGCTTCCCCTGTCTAGGAAAGGACGGCGTTGGAAATCCTTTTTTCTTATCTGATGCCTTATCTAAAATTTCGTCCAAGGCTGACCCAAACAAAAAATTTCCTTGACAATGATGGGCACATAGCTTAGACTTTGATGCCACATCGCCCTTCCACCATAGGGACCTTCTGGCTGAATTAGTGCGGCCTCTCTAGCAGATAGTCTCAATGCATCAGCGGAGGCATCCGAAATAAAGCCTACTACACTGGACTTGGTTTTAGCTTCCAGAAGCTGATCCCTAGGAGTCTTGTTATCTATATGAGAATCTATTTTCTCCAACCAGACCTTTAATGACCTTGCCACTGAAGTAGTTGCTATATTCGGTTTGAAGGCAGACGTGGATGCCTCCCAATTCTTTCTTAAGTAGGCGTCTGCCCTTTTGTCCATTGGATCATTAAGGGATCCTAAATCCTCAAACGGAAGAGCCGATTTTTTATTTATTTTTGCTACAGGGGCGTCTACCCTGGGTACCTCCTGCCAAGCTGATACTTCTTGATCATCAAATGGGTACTTTCTCTTAACCGCTCTAGGGATAAATAATTTTTTGCCAGGCTTCTCCCATTCACACTTAATCAGGTCTTTGATACAACCCTGAATGGGGAACACCCTAGACTTTTTTGGCTTCAGGCTTTCAAACATGAGTTCTGGCCTAGACCTGGACTCCTTTTCCTCCTCCAGCTCCATCGTGGATCTAACCGCTTTCAATAGTAGATCCGTATCCTCCACTCTGAATAACGGTTTCCCTGTCAAATCCTCAGAGGAGGAATCTGAGCTTGCAATGGCGCCCTCCTCCTCAGACTCAGAATCCGTAGTATTCTCCACTATTTAATATACGGTAGTATGAGACTGGCACTCCCATGTAGTATTGATAATGCTCTCTGAAATGTTGACAATATTTATTATACCACATGAGACAGGAAATAAACGAGCTAAATAACGCTGCAGCAGATATATACCGTATTTTTTGCCCTATAAGACGCACCGGCCCATAAGACGCACCTAGGTTTTTGGGGAGGAAAATAAGAAAAAAAATATTTTTAACCAAAAGGTGTGCTTTTGGTGGGTTTGGAACTAATGGTGGTCTGTGGGTGGCACTATTACTGGGGATCTGTGAAGGACACTGTTATGGGGGGGATCTGTGGATGACGGACACTGTTATGGGGGGATCTGTGGATGACGGACACTGTTATGGGGGGGATCTGTGGATGACGGACACTGTTATGAGGGGGATCTGTGGATGACGGACACTGTTATGGGCGGATCTGTGGATGACGGACACTGTTATGGGGGGGATCTGTGGATGACGGACACTGTTATGGGGGGGATCTGTGGATGACGGACACTGTTATGGGGGGGGATCTGTGGATGACGGACACTGTTATGGGGGGGATCTGTGGATGACGGACACTGTTATGGGGGGGTCTGTGGATGACGGACACTGTTATGGGGGGGATCTGTGGATGACTGACACACTGTTACAGGGGGGGGGATCTGTGGATGGCACTGTTACAGGGGGGGGGGGATCTGTGGATGGCACTGTTACAGGGGGGGGATCTGTGGATGGCACTGTTACAGGGGGGGGGATCTGTGGATGGCACTGTTACAGGGGGGGATCTGTGGATGGCACTGTTACAGGGGGGGATCTGTGGGTGGCACTGTTACAGGGGGGGATCTGTGGGTGGCACTGTTATATATGTGCCATCCACAGACCCCCCACCCCATAACAGGGGCATCCACAGCCCCCCAGCCCATAACAGTGGCATCCACAGCCCCCCAGCCCATAACAGTGGCATCCACAGACCCCCCGCCCTAACTGTGCCATCCACGGATCAGATCGCCCATGTAAGGTACGATTAGCAATTTAGGAGTGAGGGGGCATATCTAATACATTTTAATTGAATAAGACATTTAATATTAATATACCGGAGCGGCGGGGCGGGGCTATAGTACATTGATTGCACCGCCCCGCCGCTATTCCCGGCCCCCAGCTCCTCCTCCCAGTCCCTCCCCCGGCCCCCGCTCACTCTACATCGCATCCAGCGATGTTAAATTGTCAGCATTCGCCCCATAAGACGCAGGGGCATTTCCCCCCGATTTTTTTGGGGGGGAAAAGTGCGTCTTATGGGGCGAAAAATACGGTAAATAATAAATAATTTAAATATTGGAAATAAAAAGTTCAATAAAATATCCAATAAAAATGTCCAAAAAATGTCCAAAAAAGAGGGGGGGGGGGGGGAATAAATCCTTGAATGAAAAATTGAATGCACAGTTGTGAGCAAATCCGCCCACGCTATAGTGAAAAATTTTCAATCGGTATATTCCATATGCCTATATCAGTCTCTTGACTATATGGCAGGCTCGTTCCTTTGGTATAAACAATGCGTATCCGATATTTGCTTTAGTAGATGTAGAAAAGAAAAGTCTGATTTTACTTACAGTGTCCTTACACCGTCCATGGTTTGGATGTTCGGCGTCTCACCTTGTTCGTACGCTGCCGCTCTTTCTCGGTCGGTGTGTCGTAATCTCAAATCTGATCACGTGACCTTAGCTAGTGCTCGCGAGAGGTGGACTTATGCTCACCCAATTCAGGTAGTCGGTAATGCAGACTTTCTTTTTATTCTTCTGGAGCGCTCCAATTTCTATGTCAGAATATCAACACATAAGTTTTCAATAAGGATATCCTGTTGGGAATCTGTTGAATAGCACCAAACGCGTTTCGGGGATCTCTTTCCCCTTCCTCAGTTGTCTAGTTAGACCATTATCAATACTCTGACTGGGGGTAGGCCGCCCGTTGCAGTGTTTTTATCCCTCCGTGATTACAGCAGCAGGCCTCACCTGCGATTACCTCCGGCAAAAGACAATACATGTAGTGGAAGGGTGTGGACTAGCAGATCCCACTACCAAACTTATCCCCCAGTCCACATGAAATCCAGCCCAGAACAACATCTAGACAAAACTGTCTCAGAAAACTACACTTTGCTGAAACCACAGCAGATTTCTGAATTTCAGTTATCTTACCAAGCTGAGGTATTGTCACTGCTGAGGATGGGGGAAACCCTCAGCCGTGTGATGCCAGATGATGTAGTGGCTACTCGGCCATTAGAACAGGATATGGAGCAGGTCACCTCCTCACGCATCCCTAACCTGACCCTAACTCCTACCTGCATGGGCCGACCCTGATGGTAGGAGGACCCATGCGCAGGAACCTCGGAGCCCTGTCTTACCCTCCGCAGATCCCTAAGCTAGGAGCTGGGTAAGACGACCTACTCCTTCTTGGCACGGAGGAGCAGGAGTCTCAATGGCCAAGCTGTTGGGAAAAGGGGAACCAAAACAGCTTTACGGATATGGCAGGCGAACTAGAAGTTCCACCTACCTGCCACAGCCTTGCTGACTGGATCCCTGAGCAGACAGGAATCCAGAACCGTAAGCTGCACCAAAACATAGAAAGGTCCCAACAGAATGTAACATACTACATAAACACACAGCAAGACTTAAACATAGCAACAATACTTTATGACCACAGGGGTGGCTCTCACTGGCAAGGAAGATGGAGGTCACAGGAGGCTGCTCCAGCAAGCATGGCTGAAGCAACCCACTGAGCCATGCTAAGGCCCCATGCACACGGCCGTGTTTCACAGCCGTGTGCGGGCCGTGGAACCGCGGCCTGGATCCCTCCTGAGAGCAGGAGCGCACGGCGTCACTGGTTGCTATGATGCCGTGCGCTCCCTGCTGCCGGCACAGTACAGTAATACACTGGTATAGATCATACCAGTGTATTACTGTATTGCGGCGGCAGCAGGGAGCGCACGGCGTCATAGCAACCAGTGACGCCGTGCGCTCCTGCTCTCAGGAGGGATCCAGGCCGCGGTTCCACGGCCCGCACACGGCTGTGAAACACGGCCGTGTGCATGGGGCCTAACAGTGAGGCTTTATAGGCCAAGAAGCCACACCCCACAGTCAGACACACCCAGTGACACAACACACACACTGGGAAGGGAGTTAACCCTTCCAGCACCAGAGAAGGGAAAATACCACTTAAAGGGGAAGTGCGCACAATACATAAACACAAGTGCACACATACACAGATACCACACACAACCACATGCACAGCATAGCAAGCTGCCACATACATACTGTTGCCAGCGGCAACCACAGGTGAGGCAGATACCACAGGCCTCACCTGTGATTGACAAGCAAACTAAACCACTGACAACCGCATGCGGTTCAGGAGTCACGGTCATGGCCATGGCCGTGACACTCCCACCCCTCAAAGCCCCCCCACCAAAAAAAAACGAAACTGGTGAGGAACTCACACAGGGGATGAGAGAAGGAGACGTCCACTCTCAGGACATTGTTCCCAGGAGGTCACTGTCAGCTGCATCCTCTCCCAGCTCACACTAGCCAGTCCGACGAGGCCTGCAGCCCGCACCAGCGACAAGGGAATGGAACCACAGAGAGTGGACGAGGGGACTCTCCACTAACGTCCCCACTCCAGTCGCTGCCAGCAGACACTCCTAACCAGCACGCAGCCGGACCACTTACGGAGTGCTGCCAGCAAACGACCAGAGATGGGAACATGGAGAGGGACGAGGGACCACCAACACGGACACGGAAGGTACGGTGGCCACCAACCGTGCCGTTAACGGTGATCCCCCCCGGGACGTTCTCCCTCCGGAGAACGCGCATGCAGGCCACAAGGGGATGGCACTGCATGCTGCACCCTCTTCCGAAGGTGTGCACACCGCACACTAAACAACCACCACGTGCAAAATAAAATCAGGGGGACACCAAGCGAGGCAACGGTGAAGGGAAGGCGGGGAACGCCACTCACCGCGCCGTCAGAGGTGAAACCCCCATAACGCTCTCCCTCCGAAGAGCGCGCATGCACCCCATCCGCAGACGGCGGTGCATGCTTTACCCTCTTCCGAGGGAACCGCCACGCGAGGAGCCGCTGTGGTCATACTGTCACGGCTGAGGATGGGGGAAACCCTCAGCCGTGTGATGCCAGATGATGTAGTGGCTACTCGGCCATGAGAACAGGATAGGGAGCAGGTCACCTCCTCACGCATCCCTAACCTGACCCTAACTCCTACCTGCATGGGCCGACCCTGATGGTAGGAGGACCCATGCGCAGGAACCTCGGAGCCCTGTCTTACCCTCCGCAGATCCCTGAGCTAGGAGCTGGGTAAGACGACCTACTCCTCCTTGGCACGGAGGAGCAGGAGTCTTAATGACCAAGCTGTTGGGAAAAGGAACCAAAACAGCTTTACGGATATGGCAGGTGAACTAGAAGTTCCACCAACCTGCCACAGCCTTGCTGACTGGATCCCTGAGCAGACAGGAATCCAGAACCGTAAGCTGCACCAAAACATAGAAAGGTCCCAACAGAATGTAACATACTACATAAACACACAGCAAGACTTAAACATAGCAACAATACTTTATGACCACAGGGGTGGCTCTCACTGGCAAGGAAGATGGAGGTCACAGGCGGCTGCTCCAGCAAGCATGGCTGAAGCAACCCACTGAGCCATGCTAACAGTGAGGCTTTATAGGCCAAGAAGCCACACCCCACAGTCGGACACACCCAGTGACATCACACACACACTGGGAAGGGAGTTAACCCTTCCAGCACCAGAGAAGGGAAAATACCACTTAAAGGGGAAGTGCACACAATACATAAACACAAGTGCACACATACACACATATCACACACAACTGCATGCACAGCATAGCAAGCTGCCACATACATACTGTTGCCAGCGGCAACCACAGGTGAGGCAGATACCACAGGCCTCACCTGTGATTGACAAGCAAACTAAACCGCTGACAACCGCATGCGGTTCAGGAGTCACGGTCATGGCCATGACAGGTATCTGGGTGGGATATACACGCCTCCCAGCACTTATACTGTACACATCACCACACATCCCCCCCTTCTTCAGACCGGAGGTCTGTGCATTTTTCCACATCGCACCATGTCCTCGGGAAGATGTGGCCAGTGTCACACTTTTCCCTTTATTCTGCCACACCCAAGCTAGCAGAGCTCGGTTTGTCTTGTATCCCACAACCAGTATTTTATGGGAGTTAGCCTTCTGTTCAGGTGCCTGACTGGATGTTTACCCAGAGCAGACTTTGGGCCGTGAACCGCCTCTTCTGCTTTCTCAGTGGGAATTGGTTGCGACACATTCTCAATCTCACTATGTGTGCTGGCCACCAATGATTCCCGGTCTTTCCGGTAGTCAATCCAGTTCACGTCATTAACCCACCCAGGCCCTCCTTCATCGGCCTGGTTCACCTCGTATGTCACGTCACCTTCGTCAACACTGCACATGAGCTCATAATCCATAGAACACTGTGGAAACTGCTTATCTGCATCTGGTTTGTGTGGTACACCTTCTAGCACTGCCACACTTTCCTGCATATTCACCACAGTGCGTTCCCTCAGCTTTGTGCTACCAACATTATCAGTGCCCCCAGAGAAAGGCTTCGCCGAAACGTGCATTGGGGTGTGCGGTTCTCCTGATGGTCTTCATAACATGATCGGTATGTAGCCTATGTTACTTGTGGTTAATTAGTTGTACGGTGCTATCAGGGTGGGAGCCCCTCTCCTTTTGAATTAGATACCTGTTTTGTCCTGGCACTTGCACTTTACTAATAGGTAGTGAGTATCTATTTATGATATACGGGATTTTTCTACTGTTGACTTTATATTATGGACTCCCCCTGTTACAATATTTATAGAATACTATTGTAGTGCCATACCGTCCATCAGGGGAACCGTGCTTTTTGTACTGTCGTTTTTATCTCTGATAATCAAGTTATGTTATTATCAACCATGTAATAAAGATGTTTTTATATTTAAGCCATTTAGACTCTAGTGTCTTTTTGTAGGCATCAATTGATAATAATCTGCATTGTCAAATCACATACATTTTTACCAGCAGGGGGAGCTTCTTTCCCGATCACAGCCTGCAAAGGAAAAGGGGTGTCATCATCATCATCATATATTTCACATAACTACACATTTTCATTATGCATTTCAATTAACTTCACATATTCATTTTCTGCACCTCATCTGCACCATTGTTTTCAATGGTCATTTCCCTTACACCATCATTTAAAAGGGACAGATACAGGTTCTGCAGGAGTTTAGTCACTTGCTGCAGAAGTGTTTCCTCTTCACCACATTTTCCAGAACAAGGCAAAATCACGGACCAACATTACATCCTGCATGAGCCTTTTTGCAACACCAAGTTCATAAGTCCCAGTTCCCACTGGAGTCTCACACTCAGTGAGAGCCACAGGATAGTCTTTGCTATCCCTGTCTATGTCCAGCACACTTAGCCTTTTGTCCAACACATAGTCCCCAGCTACCAATCTGGCATGTACCAAGCATGTACCAACAACGCTTTGACTGGACTGCCATTTACCACAATGTCACACAGTTTTGCCGCAGTCTCTAGTCCCGGAGTCTTAACACCTACTTGCTCGGCACATAGAGACTGCCGCCAGCTCACACCACAGTTCACGGCTTCTGAGGTAGTACTGCACTGGTCAGCAACATGTCCGACCTTCAGAGCCGTGCTCACTATCACATTTTCAGTCACACACGCCTTAACAGGAACGCTCTTACCCACAGCTGTCACGGGTTCTGCGCTCCCAAGTGCTATACGCACATCTCCACAGCGGTCATCATCCTTTTCCTGGATATTAGGAACCTCCAGCCCTTGGTTCCTGGTCACACGGTCACATACAGGCTCCTCAGTGCAGCCTTTGCCATGGGAAACACCTTGGCCTTGAATCCAGTCTTCCTTCTCAAGCAGCCGAGTCACACACTCTACTGAAGACCTTCTCAGATTCTCCAACCGCACAATTTGAAGCACTTTCTCCGCTCCATAGCTACCAAAACAACGGAAAGTCTCTGCCCAGTATGAATTCTACCTCCAGGGTCTCACATTTCTAGAGCTCCCACTGTACAGAGCCATAGTCCGTTACAAAGGTCAGAAACACAGTGGTATCAGAAAGTCCAGAACTTCAGGCATGACCCGAGACACTTGTTGGCGGGAATCTAGAATGACCCCCAGCGGGATTCCCCCAATCACCAACTTAGAGGATTTGGCCTCATGCACACGACCGTTGTTTGGGTCCACATCCGAGCCGCAGTTTTTGCGGCTCGGGTGAGGACCCATTCACTTCAATGGGGCCGCAAAAGATGCGGACAGCACTCCGTGTGCTGTCCGCATCCGTTGCTCCGTTCCGTGGCCCCGCAAAAAAAAAATAGAACATGTCCTATTCTTGTCCGTTTTGCGGACAAGAATAGGCATTTCTACAATGGGCAGCCCGTTCCGTTCCGCAAATTGTGGACCGCAAAAAACGGCACGGTCGTGTGCATGAGGCCTTACTCACATGTTTTGTCAAACGATCCTCCATTGCACAGTCCTCCAGCTGGCAACACTCCTAGCAATACTTTGTTGCACCTGATGGGCTCCACCAAGCTGCAACAACTTCCACATAAGATTTCATAGTAACCCAAAAAAAAAAGATTTTTCTCCACAGGTCAGTCTCTTTCACTTGGGCTTCTGGCCCAAGATTTCCTTGCAACACAGCAAAAGTGTCCAGATTAGCAACAGCAGCTTTAGGCCTCTTTCACACAACCATTTATTTTTTCCATTTACGGGCCGTTTTTTTGCGTTACGCATACGGCCCGTATATGAAACCATTCATTTCAATGGTTCCGCCAAAAAAACGGAATGTACTCCATATGCATTCCGTTTCCGTTTTTCCGTTCCGTTGAAAGATAGAACATGTCCTATTATTGCCCGCAAATTATAACCCGTGGCTCCATTCAAGTCAATAGGTCCGCAAAAAAAACGGAACACATACGGAAAAGCATCCGTATGTCTTCCGTATCCGTTCAGTTTTTGGGGAACCATCTATTGAAAATGTTATGCCCAGCCCAATTTTTTCTATGTAATTACTGTATACTGTATATACCATATGGAAAAACGGAATGGAAAAACAGAACAGAAACGGAAACAGAACAGAAACAAAGACTGCAAAACACTGAAAAAGCTATATGGTCGTGTAAAAGAGGCATTATCCAGACATTGGGTTTCCCGCCGTTTAAATTTCTCCAATACAACCTTCAACAGCACATGCTCTTTTGTCATACCGTCGCCCCTAGCGACAATTTGCCTTTTAACTTTCTGCTGCCCCTAGCAACAACATTGTGCCCTTTTAGCATGAACGTTGCCCGCATCCTCCACCAATTGTAAGGGATCGCTCTCTCTCAGGGGGTCGCAATCACAGACTTCTCCTCTGACAACGGGGTTCAAGTCCAAAAGGTGCTTTATATCGGCACTTCAGCACCATCACAAGCAGACATCGAAAATAAACACCTGCCCGTCTAGGCTCTACCTAATACTAGTGTTGATCGCGAATATCGGCACTTCGAGAATTCGCAAGGATATGGAATATAGTGATATACACTCACCTAAAGAATTATTAGGAACACCATACTAATACGGTGTTGGACCCCCTTTTGCCTTCAGAACTGCCTTAATTCTACGTGGCATTGATTCAACAAGGTGCTGATAGCATTCTTTAGAAATGTTGGCCCATATTGATAGGATAGCATCTTGCAGTTGATGGAGATTTGAGGGATGCACATCCAGGGCACAAAGCTCCCGTTCCACCACATCCCAAAGATGCTCTATTGGGTTGAGATCTGGTGACTGTGGGGCCATTTTAGTACAGTGAACTCATTGTCATGTTCAAGAAACCAATTTGAAATGATTCGAGCTTTGTGACACGGTGCATTATCCTGCTGGAAGTAGCCATCAGAGGATGGGTACATGGTGGTCATGAAGGGATGGACATGGTCAGAAACAATGCTCAGGTAGCCCCGTGGCATTTAAACGATGGCCAATTGGCACTAAGGGGCCTAAAGTGTGCCCAGAAAACATCCCCCACACCACTACACCACCACCACCAGCCTGCACAGTGGTAACAAGGCATGATGGATACATGTTCTCATTCTGTTTACGCCAAATTCGGACTCTACCATTTGAATGTCTCAACAGAAATCGAGGTTCATCAGACCAGGCAACATTTTTCCAGTCTTCAACAGTCCAATTTTGGTGAGCTCGTGCAAATTGTAGCCTCTTTTTCCTATTTGTAGTGGAGATGAGTGGTACCCGGTGGGGTCTTCTGCTGTTGTAGCCCACCTTTCTTTCCCATTCTAACATTCAGTTTAGAGTTCAGGAGATTGTCTTGACCAGGGCCACAACCCTACATGCATTGAAGCAACTGCCATGTGATTGGTTGACTTCACTAGATAATCGCATTAATGAGAAATAGAACAGGTGTTCCTAATAATTCTTTAGGTGAGTGTATATTCGTAATCGCGAATATTCAAGACTTTTTTTCATCAGTAACCTCCCTTCTTGCTTGTGGGCCAATGAGAAGGCTGCAATGTCTTTGTCTGCGCTTAGCAACATCCCTAGCAACCAATAGGAAAGTTGCCTACCCCTTACTATATAAGAACCTCCCCAGCAGCTATTTTTCTACAGTTTTTTAAAGTTCTGAGAGAGAGAGAGAGCAGTGTTATTGCTCTGCTCTGTGCTTTCCACACTACAGTAGATAGATAGTTAGATAGCTTATATATACAGACGTGGACAAAATTGTTGGTACCCTTTGGTCAATGAAAGAAAAAGTCACAATGGTCACAGAAATAACTTTAATCTGACAAAAGTAATAATAAATTAAAATTCTATAAATGTTAACCAATGAAAGTCAGACATTGTTTTTCAACCATGCTTCAACAGAATTATGTAAAAAAATAAACTCATGAAACAGGCATGGACAAAAATGATGGTACCCCTAGAAAACACAGAACATAATGTGACCAAAGGGACATGTTAATTCAAGGTGTGTCCACTAATTAGCATCACAGGTGTCTACAACCTTGTAATCAGCCATTGGGCCTATATATATGGCTCCAGGTAATCACTGTGTTGTTTGGTGATATGGTGTGTACCACACTCGACATGGACCAGAGGAAGCAAAGGAAAGAGCTGTCTCAAGAGATCAGAAAGAAAATTATAGACAAGCATGTTAAAGGTAAAGGCTATAAGACCATCTCCAAGCAACTAGATGTTCCTGTGAGTACAGTTGCACATATTATTCATAAGTTTAAGATCCATGGGACTGTAGCCAACCTCCCTGGACGTGGCCACAGGAGGAAAATTGATGACAAATCTAAGAGACGGATAATCCGAATGGTAACAAAAGAGCCTAGAAAGACTTCTAAAGAGATTCAAGGTGAACTTCATGCTCAAGGAACATCAGTGTCAGCCACAAAGTGGACTACATGGGAGACGACCAAGGAGGACACCATTGTTGAAAACGAATCATAAAAAAGCAAGACTGGAATATGCCAAACTACATGTTGACAAGCCACAAAGCTTCTGGGAGAATGTCCTGTGGACAGATGAGACAAAAATCGAAGTTTTTGCCAAGGCACATCAGCTGTATGTTCACAGACGAAAAAATGAAGCATATCAAGAAAAGAACACTGTCCCTACTGTGAAACATGGAGGAGGCTCTGTTATGTTCTGGGGCTGCTTTGCTGCGTCTGGCACAGGGTGTCTTGAATCTGTGCAGGGTACAATGAAATCTCAAGACTATCAAGGAATTCTAGAGAGAAATGTACTAGCCAGTGTCAGAAAGCTTGGTCTCAGTCGCAGGTCATGGGTCTTGCAACAGGACAATGACCCAAAACACACCGCTAAAAACACCCAAGAATGGCTAAGAGGAAAAAATTGGACTATTCTAAAGTGGCCTTCTATGAGCCCTGACCTCAATCCTATTGAGCATCTTTGGAAGGAGCTGAAACATGCAGTCTGGAAAAGGCACCCTTCAAACCGGACACAACTGGAGCAGTTTGCTCATGAGGAGTGGCCCAAAATACCTGCTGAGAGGTGCAGATGTCTCATTGACAGTTACAGGAAGCGTTTGATTGCAGTGATTGCCTCAAAAGGTTGCGCAACAAAATATTAAGTTAGGGGTACCATCATTTTTGTCCATGCCTGTTTCATGAGTTTATTTTTTTACATAATTCTGTTGAAGCATGGTTGAAAAACAATGTCTGACTTTCATTGGTTAACATTTATAGAATTTTAATTTATTATTACTTTTGTCAGATTAAAGTTATTTCTGTGACCATTGTGACTTTTTCTTTCATTGACCAAAGGGTACCAACAATTTTGTCCACGTCTGTATAATACAGATAGTTATTGGGAGATAGTCAGTGTACGTTATATCCTGATATAGTGTAGCTGTTGCAGTGCAGGGTGTTAGGTAGTGGGATAGGTTCTGCTGTCCATACATACATGCAGACCTGCTAAAATGTGAAGTTTCACGTATTGCGCCAAAATATTTGCATCATTAGTGCCGATTAGCGCAATCGCGAATATATTGGAGCTCTCTAACTGCATATAAAGCCATTTTTAATGTTCTGCCGTGCCAACATTTTCTCCAGTCTCAGGAAACTTCTAGCAGCTTGGAAAATGTAGCAAAAGTGACCCACGCCTGTATTTCGCGTGCATTACGCGAATATTACATTGCCGATTTTTCGCAATCAAGAAAATAATCTCGAATTCTCGGATTCGCAAATATATGACGAATATTCACCCAAATGATCCTGAAATATCGCGAATTTGAATATAGCCCCTGCCGCCCATCACTACCTACAGTGCTGCCCATAATTATTCATACCCCTGGCAAATTTTGACTTAAAGTTACTTTTATTCAACCAGCAAGTAATTTTGGGATGGGAAATGACATAGGTGTCTCCCAAAAGATAATAAGACGATGTACAAGAGGCATTATTGTGGGAAAAAAAACATTTCTCAGCTTTTATTTACATTTGAGCAAAAAGTGTCCAGTCCAAAATTATTCCTCCCCTTCTCAATAATCAATAGAAAAGCCTTTATTGGCTATTACAGCAATCAAACGCTTCCTATAATTGCAGACCAGCTTTTTGCAGGTCTCCACAGGTATTTTTGCCCATTCATCTTTAGCAATGAGCTCCAAATCTTTCAGGTTGGAGGGTCTTCTTGCCATCACCCTGATCTTTAGCTCCCTCCACAGATTCTCAGTTGGATTGAAGTCTGGACTCTGGCTGGGCCTCTCCAAAACGTTAATGTTGTTGTCTGCTAACCATTTCTTCACCACTTTTGCTGTGTGTTTTGGGTCATTGTCATGCTGAAATGTCCACTGGTGCCCAAAGCCAAGTTTCTCTGCAGACGGCCTGATGTTGTCGTAGAGAATCCTCATGTATTGCTCTTTTTTCATGGTGCCGTTTACTGGTCCATTGGCTGAAAAACACCCCCAAAGCATTAGGTTCCCACCACCATGTTTGACAGTGGGGATGGTGTTCTTTGGGTTGAAGGCTTCTCCTTTTTTACGCCAAATGAAGCAAACATCATTGTGACCAAATAATTCTATTTTTGTTTCATCTGACCATAACATAGAAGACCAGAAGTCTTCTTCTTTGCCTTCTCATTCCAGATGAGCTTTTGCAAAGGTCAAAAAATTACTTGCTGGTTGAATAAAAGTAACTTTAAGTCAAAATTTGCCAGGAGTATGAATAATTATGGGCAGCACTGTAATACACGCGTTGTCTCTACCTCACCTATAGAGCACCGTTCACACACGGGATTAGATCCGGCTTCCTCAGCCATATACGGTTCAGCAGCCTCTAGGCTGGGACTACATCAGCACCTTTGGGGGGAGATGGTCCAGAAGTCCTCCTGCTGTGGGTCATTCTGACCGTGCGACCCTCTTTCCGTAGGTGTTGCTTGGCCCCCCAAACTTCAGGCTATACAAAGCCTCATGGCCCCTCAGCTCTCCTGGCTCAGTCCACACAGAGCCTCTCAGACTTCCTCAGCCTTTCTCCCTCCAAGTCATACACAGAGGGTTGTTTTATCCCTCTGTGATTACAGCACCAGGCCTCCGGCAAAAGACAATACATGTAGTGGAAGGGTGTAGACTGGCAGATGCCACTACAAACCTATCTAACCCATCCCCCAGTCCACATGAAATCCAGCTCAGAACAACATCTAGACAAAACTGTCTCAGCAAACTACATTTTGCTAAAACCACTGCAGCTTTCTAGATTTCAGTTATCTCACCCAGCTGAGGTATCTGGGTGGGATATACACACCTCTCAGCACTTATACTGTACACATCACCATTCCTAGTATTAGGGCTCCTGAATGGTGGTAGTTGAGGTGGCCTTGATGTTAAGTGTTTTGGCAGGGTGCAGCTGAAGTGGCCGGCAGATGATGGACGAGTCAGTAACTAGGCTGGTTGATATCAATAAATTAATCTCTCTTGCAGAATAGGAGTAGTAGTATATCCAACAGTAACAAGGCACAGTTCCAGGTAGATCACAGTGCAAATCTTCCCCAAATAGCAGCAATGATGGAGGTTGTAGCACCCTTCTCTCCATCTCTCAGCAGAACCTTAGGCACACAATAAGATTCCTTGTAAGTGTGTCTGCAGAGGGGTACAGATCTAAGATACAGCTGGCCAATCTATCCCACAGAATGGAAGGGTAAATTACCACTGTTTCCTCTCACAGCTGTAAGGTCTGTGTGCCATAAACGTGCACAATACCTTGCTGTCTGAGTCCAATGGACAGCCTTGTGCATTCTGGACCTTCTGGTTTCTCGTTCTCTCTGAAGCAATTTTGATAAACTTGCTTCAATGGCTGTAAATTGTAGGTTCTCTGCCTTTCTCAGTTAGACATCAGAGGTCGATTCACATAAAACCTAATTCTAATACTGTACGGAGCAGGAGCTCCATACAGTATTAGAATGTATTGGCTCCAATGAGCCGAAGTTATTGCTTTGTGAAGTCTTGCAGTAACTTCATAAATTAATTTGTACTGTAAAAAACCATATCCCAAACTCAAGTTCGGTTCCATCTAATACTGTACGGAGCTCCTGCTCCGTGCTGTGTTTACAGTTTCACTGTGTTTGGTGAGTTTGGGACATAGAGAGGGAAGTGGACATCTGTGGTGTTACCTAGCAGTCCAATAAAAAAGACTAGATGGTTAGAGGTATGGGTGGTACAACTCTACAGGACACATAGCCAGGGGAGGTGTAGTAGTCATAACTCCTGTAGAGGGAACAGTTCGCCAGCAAGGGCAAGTCCTGTGACACAACATGCTTAAGGAAACAGAAGGTTCTTGTGAAAACATGCTTTGATGAACTGACGCTGAAAACAGAATGAATGGGTAGCAGGGTGCAAGGCAGGAAAGCAGAGGGCTGGTGGATAGTAGAGGCAATAACCAGGCTTGCTTGAAACAGATAGTATCTTTACTGAGGATGATGGGTGTCACAATGCTATTACAAGTAGTAGGCACAATTCTGAAGTATTGCACAGAGCTGATTTCTCCCAAAAGCTGTGTATATGCATTAGGCAATATGAAGGTCCACTCTGAGTCTCTCTCTATAATCTTTGGAAACTTCCCAAATGACCAGGATGTGCAAATCCATTCTTTAAATTTATCTGCATCTCAGGAGTGTGGAGGGAGCCTGAAGGAATTAACCCTAACCACATGCAGCAAAGTCCAAAGGCATAAGTGGACTTTAAGAAAGAAACAGTGATACCACGCTCTAACTGTATGAAAGTGAGCTGCAATCACCACTTCAACCACCCCCTGGTTATTGAGCTCCCCGCAGGGCTAAGATCAGGCTCAGTTACTTTGTGGGTCAGCTGCACATTCCACGGGGTCCTGCGACTTTCGTGGGGTTTTCTTTAGGTCGCTGCACGCACAGGTCAGGTGACTAGAACATGGAGTCGTGCCCCGGCCGGTGGCGCGGCTTTTCTGATACACTACTGTGGTTCGCGCTCACACGGAGCGAGAGTGATGTCACTACTATGACTACGGAGAGTCACAGGTACCACTAGACCTCTCACACTACTGTGGTTCGCGCTCGCACGGAGTGAGAGTGACGTCACTACTATGACTACGGAGAGTCACAGGTACCACTAGACCTCTCTACGCGTTTCGGATAGAATTGCTATCCTTCATCAGGAAAGATTGGTGGTTGTTCCAGGATACTCCCCCTTTTGTATGTGCCTGCTGCACCCCCTGCTGATTTAACCATTTAGTTGCTGCTGCCTGGTGTGTATAGCCTCTTCTGATATCGATAAAGTTCATTTTATATTCTCACTCAAATGCCAATAGTTCTATTTCCATGTTTAAGCCCGATGGGGCCAATTTGTCCATATTGAAGATCTATCTCGTTTCTGATCTTGACATATCTTTAATGTAGTCACCGCCTCTTCTGTTTTTCCTGACTGTCTCTATCCCGCAAAAAGTTGATCCTGTAAATTTTCCTAGATGTTTTTCCCTATAATGTCGTGATAATGGGTGCCCCTCAAATTTTCATTAAATATTATATATATGTTCTCCTATTCTTTTTTTTAAATGTCTTGTAGTTCGGCCGATGTATATTTTTTCACAGGGGCAGGTGATGGCATAGATTACACCTTGACTATTACACAAGATACATTTTCCTATATCGTATATGTATGATTCTCGGTATAAATTTTTGCATCCCGGGTATTTTTTGCAACAAAAACTTTTAATTTGCCATCTTTTTTGTGATCCCTATTTGCCTTGTTATCCATACTTATGCATTTGCTGGTAGGGGCTATGGTATTACCAATATTTCTTGCTTTGCGATAGACAAATCTTGGGGCACTGGGAACAAGTTCTCCTATTATCTTGTCTTCTTTTAAGATTTCCCAATATTTATTAATCACATTTTTAAACTTTGAGACTTGGCTATTGTAAGGCATGATTATTGGTGGAATAGTCCAACTTTTTTCTTTTTCATGTTGTTTCTTTTTTCTTCTTCCATCTTCTAATAATATGTGCCTATCCAAATGTCCTATCTCTTTTCTTCTTTCTTTAAGTGTCCCCTGGTCATACCCCTTTGTTTCCAACCTCTATTGCATGCATTCTGCTTCTTCTTCATAATGTTCTGTTTTTGTGCAGTTTCTCCTTATACGCATGAACTGGCCCCTTGGCACATTCTCAAGCCATCGGGGTAAGTGGCAACTCTCCGTAGAGATAAAACTATTCTCATCAGTAGGTTTATTGTATGTTTTTGTGCATATTTTGACATCTTCAATGAATATTGTCAGATCTAAAAAATGTATTTTTGCCTTACTGTATGTTGGGGTGACTTCTAGATAAAACTCATTTTTATTTAGATCATTAAAAAATTCCTTTAATTCATCTCCCCCCCCTTCCCATATAAAAATTATATCATCTACAAAATGATGCCATAGGTCGAGGTTCGGCCAAAGTCCGCCACTGCAGTGGATGAATTGATGTTCCCATTGTCCCACATACAGATTCTCTTATAGGGTATTTGAAAATAGGTTTGCTAAATCAGGCAGCATCTGACCCTGGGCAGAAGGAGTTTTACTTTTGCAATTTGCAACAGCATTACACTATGGAATAACACAACACCCACGGAACGCAAAAGGCACCCATTTATTTTAATGGGGGAAGCTACCTTCCACTTAAAAATTTCACTGAGAAAAACTTTTAGATTTAACTAAAAGTCACAAACTGAACAAAGCTATTATAAAATGCCCCCCCCCCCCCAATTAAGGTTCGAATGGGGAAAAAACACTTAAAAGGGTAATAAAACAGATTTAAAAAAAATCTGTAATTTTTAAACACAGCAATGGAATGGAATGCTGCTCTCCAATGAAATTTTCAACCCTTTTCAATTTTTTCTCACCTCTATAAAGCTCTGGTCTCTTCCCGATAGGTGGGTAGGCAGCAGCTCATCACATATACTGTGTATATAAAAATATATATATATATACACACAGGTGAAACAGGAAAAATTAGAATATCGTACAAAAATCCATTTATTTCAGTAATGCAAATTAAAAGGAGTTGCATTAATGCAGCTTAAAATTAGAATTTTGTGAAAAGGTTCAATCTTCTAGGCTCAAAGTGTCACCCTCTAGTCAGCTAATTAATCCATACCCCCTGAGCAAAGGGGACCTCAAAATTGTGACTTTGGGGTTTCATAAGCTGTAAGCCATAATCATCCAAATGATAAATAAAGGCTTGAAATATCTCGTTTTACATGTAATGAGTCTCATATGTTAATTTCATCTTTTAAGTTACTGAATTAAATGAACTTTGCACAATATTCTAATTTTTCGAGTTTCACCTGTACATAGATTGTATGCACTTATATAGCGCTACTTAATTCCGCAGCTCTTTACAGACTTTTATTTTTTGCATCAGGCAAGGAGTGCATTGCAGCTCTTGCTAACCCTGTTTCTCTCCAGTTGCCACAGTTCTTTTCTTCTGTCCTCCTCCCCTACCTAGAAAATAGTCCTTCACACAGAGTCCCAGCGATTCCACTAATAAAAGCAATGCCCATATTTCCTTCTCCACTGTCTAGAGCAGAGGTGGCCAACCCGTGGCTCTTCAGCCGCATGCGGCTCTTTGCTTCTTCAAGTGCGGCTCTAGCTGTGGAGCCGGGAAGCAGTCAGGCCGGTCACTCTCCACCCCATGATCAGGTCTCTTTTCCTGATCGGGCACTGTTTCTACTTTGCAGCTCCAGCTCACTCTCCACATGTCCTGATGCACACAGTGTGAGAACGTAGTACGTGGAGACACGCACTATGACCTGACGTTGTGCTCATCAGGTCACAGTGGAGAGCGTGTCAGTCCTGCAAAGTAGCAGGTGCCCGAGCAGGAGCCCAATGCCTGATCAGGAGAGAGAAGAGATTTTTTTAAATGATAGAACTGAGCATTGGGGTCTGATCTAAGCATGGGAGGTCCTGATCTGAACATGGGGGGTTCCTAATCTTGGCAATGGGGGTCTGATCTAAGCATGGAGGGGTCCTGATCTGAGCAATGGGGGTCTGATATGAGCATTGGGGGTCTGATCTGAGCATTGGGGGTCTGATCTGAGCATTGGGGGGTCAGATCTGAGCATGGGGGCAGTTCTGAGCATGGGGGCAGTTCTGAGCATGGGTGGGGGGAGATCTGACACTGGGAGTCTGATTTGTGTTGTCTGATCCGAGCATTGGGGGTCTTATTTTGGGGGTCTGATGAGGTTTGGGGATCTTATTTAGGAGTCTGACCTGAGGTCTGATGAAAAATATATTTTTTCTTTTTTTTTTTCTCTGCTAATGAAAAATAAGAAAAAAATATTTTTATCAGACCTCAGATCAGATCAGATGAAAAATATATTTTTTTCCTCTTATTTTTATTTGTTAAAACCTAGGTGCATCTTGTAGGACAAAAAATATGGTGACTCGTGTGTAAATGTATAGCTTGTCGCTCCTGGTAGTCATACGTTTTCATATTTTTTTTTTTGGGGCTCTTTGTGTATGTAAGGTTGGCCACCCCTGGTCTAGAGAGAGACATTTTCCTCTATATTTGTATGAATGAAGAAGTAGGAATGAATGAATAAAAGGTATCTGGGCCGCTTCACTATCAGATCACTACCCCGGCACTGAGAGGAGAAAGTCTACTGAGCATGTGTGTCCACCACTGAATGTGGGAGAAGGTGGACTAGAGGGATAGACAGCAGGGGGCGCTGCCAGAGAGGAAAATGTCTTGTACATAAAAAGTCAAACTATATTTTTATTGCATGTATATTACAATAATCTGTCATTTGAAACGCCCTGTTCATTGCACAGTGATATGTTTTGTGGGATAACCACTTGAAGGTTAAAAATATATTTGTATGACGTTGCAGCTTCTGTCCAGAAGAGGGCAGTGTTTCTTCCCAATGGTTCTCAGTGTTCTTGATCTAAAGGGAAAGCAGTCATAGGGAAATAGAAATAATAAAATAGGTCTTAGCAGGAAAGAGACGTCTCACTTGTTGGATGGTGAATAAACAGAGGCTGTTACATTGGGCGTGCGTCTGATAAAAATCTGCAGTGATCTGACAACATAAGGCATACTGGGCAGCACTGGTCCCAGTGTAAGTTATGGTTATTTCTGGGCAATAGCAAAAAAAAAAAAATTATGTAATTTAATATTTGCCAACTGGATCCACAATTTCATATAGTAAGATACCAAAGACATATAAAGATATCAATATACTGATATGCAAAAATATTTCTGCCCTTTATACAGCATTATCCTTGTAAGGTATAGTCATACACAGTCATATTACAGATATACAGATATGTTCATCATTACTTACTGCAAATTTCAATAAAAAGCATATCAGCAGGATCAACCCACCAGCCTGGTGGGGTGATTCGTTGACTAAAATGATACCTGTCTTGTGAAAATTGGTCGCAATGTTCCTGAGAATAAATAATTAGAGCTGTTATGCACCAACAGGAGGGGCCTAACCCATTGGTGCACCATAGTTCCTCAGCTTTCCTGTGCTGGAGACGTCCGTCGGTGCACTGAAGCCCTCATTTGCATAAAGAACAAAATAATTTGTCCTCTGGAACATATCATATTATTCTGCAGAATCAACCCTAACAAACAGTATATCTGGTGTAATAGGGTTGATCCTGCCGACCAATACTCTTTAAGGACTCCAATGCAAATTAAATACATTGACAGTAAGAAAAACCTTAGCAAGCTTCAATTCACAACACAGCCACAGGGTGGCAGCAGCACATGGACACACAGCATAAACAACTCCTGACAGAGTATCATGATATTTTCCAAAGTTTGTTCCTCTCACACTGCACTTCATGGAATATGTTCAGCCAAGGGGAAGGGTAACGAAGGGGACCTCTTTAGTTTAACCTGCGCCAGGAGCTCATAATTTGCACCAAATAAGAATATTGTTGTAAGCCGAAATAATCAATTTGCACATTTCACCCCTTCTGCCATGACTTTGGTCATACATCTCAAAGGACCTGTTTTTCATAGCATTTGGCCCTCAAAGGGGTAGGGTCAGGGGTGCACCACAAATGAGGCCAGGTGAGGCGATCACCTCAGGCAGCACCATGTAGAGGCAAGAGGGCCATGGGCAATGAGCGCATTCATTGTGGCAAAGGGGCTAGGTTAAGAAATTGGGAAGGGGGGGCGCCGTTTAAATTTTCACCTCAGGCAGCAGAAAGGCTAGGTGCGCCCTTGGGTAGAGTTTAGGGAAATGTACCTGAAATTGATATCTCTGGGAGGGTTTTGTGGGTGTTCCTGCCTGGATAGATCTGGGGTGGGGCTTGAATAAAGATACAAATATTGGGACCTCAGCTCAAGGCTGGTTCTAGGACATACGTGTGTATTGTTTTTTTGGTAACTGATTCCATTGGTGGAACACGTGGCTGGCAGAACCTGTAGGAGCCACATAGCCGTGTAAGACACCGGCAGCACCCTGGACCTTGGGCTCATAGGTCATCATTTTGGGCAAATCATCTTTCATATGTTTTATGAAAATGTTTATCTTGACCCCTTTACAAATGCACTTCACGTAGCGTGCCCGTCTTCTGGAGTGTTCCTCCTCTCAATGGTCCATGCACTGTCACATCAATTAGCAGGAGCGGCGATACACTGGTTTGTAAAGGAGAAAAAAAAAAAATCACTTTCTTCTCTCCGCAGCATCTGCCATTGTCGGTTCATTCTGAGGTTGTGAGATTTGCTTTCGGCCGAGGGTTTGCAAAAAAACAAAAACAAAATAAATTATAATGGAAAGAATCTTCCGCCTGTCTGCCTTCGTCACGTGCTCGGGATTGTACGATTCGATTTAAAGGTAAAAGTTAAAAAAAAGCCAACCAAGAGGCTGGAATTTCCTCGTGCCTTGTGGTAGCGAATCGATTTTCCTGAAATAGTGTAAAAAACATAAAAAAACATACTTACCTCATCCATTTGCTCTCAACGGGCCGGCAGCCGCCATCTTGATTGGAGATTTCACACAAAATCGCGTGCGCGGTGATGTATGATGTCACCAAGCCGACTGACGTGATAACGTCATCACAGGCCGTGCAAGATTTCACACCAGATCTTCAATCAAGATGGTGGAGGGCGGCCCGTCACAGGGAAATTAATGAGGTAAGTATGATTTAATTTTTTTATTTTACACCCGATTATTATTGCTATCAGACGCCGCGATCATGTATGTCCGTGGCATCTGAGGAGTACAATTACAGGGAGCGGCGCAATTGCAGCTCATGAAATCTTGGTGGGGGGGTTGATCCACTGATATTTTAGGGTGAATCTATAGGTACCTAGGTTACCCAATATGTCCCGGGTCTAGTGGTCTATGTGTGGTCTGGCTACAAGCTACCTATTGGATTCTTCCAAAATAGTAGAGGAGTACTCGATTTGGTGAATACTCGCTAAATAGCAAGATATAGATTCACCCTAAAATAGCAGTGGATCAACCCCCCCTCCAGGACTTAATGTGCACTTTGAGCCAACACCTCACTCAGGGGCGTACATAGAAATCACTAGGCCCCATAGCAAAAATCTGAATTGGGCCCCTTAACCCCGCCCACTACCCACCATGGCCCCTCCCACTTCCTGACCTGGCTCCTCTCATGCCACACCCCCATTAAATAAATTTATACATGACCTACAGAAACTGTTAGGCCCAGGCTACAAACACAGAAAACAATCCCAAGAAGTGAAAGGATGACACTTTACATCAAGTCTGAGGATGATAGGAGGGAGCGGAGCCATAGGAGACCCCCAAACATAGAGGGGCCCAGTGCCTGGACAGAGGATGCAAGGGAAGGAGCGGAGCCAGGGGAGACCCCCAAACATAGAGGGGCCCAGTGCCTGGACAGAGGATGCAAGGGAAGGAGCGGAACCAGAGGAGACCCCCAAACAGAGGGGCCCAGTGCCTGGACAGAGGATGCAAGGAAAGGAGCTGAGCCAGAGGAGACCCCCATACATAGAGGGGCCCAGTGCCTGGACAGAGGATGCAAGAAAAGGAGCGGAGCCAGAGGAGACCCCCAAACATAGAGGGGTCCAGTGCCTGGACAGAGGATGCAAGGGAAGGAGCGGAACCAGAGGAGACCCCCAAACATAGAGGGGCCAATTTGGGGGTCTCCTCTGGCTCCGCTCCTTTTCTTGCATCCTCTGTCCAGGCACTGGGCCCCTCTATGTATGGGGGTCTCCTCTGGCTCAGCTCCTTTCCTTGCATCCTCTGTCCAGGCACTGGACCCCTCTATGTTTGGGGGTCTCCTCTGGCTCCGCTCCTTTTCTTGCATCCTCTGTCCAGGCACTGGGCCCCTCTATGTTTGGGGGTCTCCTCTGGTTTCGCTCCTTCCCTTGCATCCTCTGTCCAGGCACTGGACCCCTCTATGTTTGAAGGCCCCAAACATAGAGGGGTCCAGTGCCTGGACAGAGGATGCAAGAAAAGGAGCGGAGACAGAGGAGACCCCCAAACATAGAGGGGCCCAGTGCCTGGACAGAGGATGCAAGGGAAGGAGTACAGCCAAAAAAGACCCCCATACATAGAGGGGCCCAGTGCCTGGACATAGGACAGGAGGGAAGGAGCGGAGCCAGAGGAGACCCCCAAACATAGAGGGGCCCAGCCCAGACTGTGACTTACTTGTCTTCAAGCCAGACAGCCAGGGACACAGCCGGTGCACTGCTCACGACACTCACTTCAGAATCTTCCTCCCTCTCTTGAAGACAGTCCTCAGTCAGCTCGTCTCTCTCTCCTCAGCTCAGGGCAGGCACTGACTCTGCTGGTGACGGCCGACGGCGTTTGAGCCGATTCTCCCGCCTGCTCCCTTGCGCCACTGGCCAATCAGCAGCTGCCTCAAGCCCTTGTCTTGTCGTGCTGATTGGTTTGATCCTGATTCCGGCAGATGGTCCGGGTCAGGAGGAGGTCAGGTCAGGATCAGCCTGGGGGGGGGGGGGCTGGGCGCTGGGGAGAAAAGCAGCCGCATAGCCGGCTGCAGGTCATGAGTGGGCGGGGCCAAATAGTGTGGGCAGGGCCTTCTCTGCGCCGCGGGCCCCATAGCAGTGGCGTGGTCTGCCTCTATGGGCGGTACGCCACTGACCTCACTCCAACGTCCTATCAGATGATAGAGGTGATCTTTACACTATAATAGAAAGGCGGTGGTACCCCGATAGTTTTAATTAGAGATAAGCGAATCGAATCCCACGAAGTGGAATTCGATCCGAATTTCAGGATAAATTTAATTCGCCTTGAAGCCGAATTTCCTCGTGCTTCGTGTCAGCAAATCGATTTAACCTGAAATAGATTAAAAAACTAAAAGATTCAAACTTACCGCCTCCATTTGCTCGCGACGCGCCGACAGCCTCCATCTTGCTTGCATATCTCGGCCGAAATCCTGTGCAGCGCGAGATTACATCATCACGCCGGCCGTAATCTCGCGCCGCACAGGATTTCGGCCGAGAGCTTCAAGCAAGATGGCGTCCGCCGGCCCATCACGAGTAAGTTTGGCAGTAAGTTTGATTACATTTTTTTTTATTGCTAATTTTACACTCAGATGCCGCGATCATGTATGAACGCGGCATCTGAGGGGTATAATGATGGGGACGGCGCTATGTGCTTTGTGATTAAATAATTAGTCACAAAGTGAATTTTTTGGTGAAATTATGCGAATCAGCCAAATCGAACTTTTGAGAAATTCGCTCATCTCTAGTTTTAAAGGATCACACTTTTAGCATAAATAGTAAAAGTTAAGTTTTATCTCAATAAGGCCTCTTGCACACGACCGTTCACAGATAGTATGTTTTGGAGGGCATACGGTCGTTTGCAAGAGGCCTAAGGGTGACCCTGTACAGGGAATATTTTTGGGTTATTAACCCTCGCATTCAGATGTGAAGCACAAACGCCATTTTGAATTCAACCGCTGATGTGATAGGACATGTCTGCCATGTATCTGACGGACATCAATTAGAAGAGAAGAGGGTGCGAGATGAGCAGCAGCACATCCAGGGAAGGCCCAAAAGCTTGAATCTCTGAAAAGTATCTTTATTGAGAAGTGTCTCAGGCGTTTTCACTGGGCCAGGGATCATTTAAAATGGAGTGTGGCAAAATGGAAGACTGTTTCGTGGTCAGACGAGTCACGATTCGAAGTTCTTTTTGGAAATCTGGGACGCCATGTCATCCGGACCAAAGAGGACAAGGACAACCCAAGTTGTTATCAACGCTCAGTTCAGAAGCCTGCATCTCTGATGGTATGGGGTTGCATGAGTGCGTGTGGCATGGGCAGCTTGCATGTCTGGAAAGGCACCATCAATGCAGAAAATATATTCAGGTTCTAGAACAACATCTGCTCCCATCCAGACGTCATCTCTTTCAGGGAAGACCCTGCATTTTTCAACAAGATAATGCCAGACCACATTCTGCATCAATCACAACATCATGGCTGCGTAGGAGAAGGATTCGGGTACTGAAATGGCCAGTCTGCAGTCCAGATCTTTCACCTATAGAGAACATTTGGCGCATCATAAAGAGGAAGGTGCAACAAAGAAGGCCCAAGACGATTGAACAGTTAGAGGCCTGTATTAGACAAGAATGGGAGAGCATTCCTATTTCTAAACTGGAGAAACTGGTCTCCTCGGTCCCCAGACGTCTGTTGAGTGTTGTAAGAAGAAGGGGAGATGCCACACAGTGGTGAAAATGGCCTTGTCCCAACTTTTTGGGGATTTGTTGACACCATGAAATTCTGATTCAACATATTTTTCCCTTAAAATGGTACATTTTCTCAGTTTAAACTTTTGTTCCATGATTTATGTTCTATTCTGAATAAAATAGTAGAAGTTGGCACCTCCACATCATTGCATTCAGTTTTTTTTCACGATTTGTATAGTGTCCCAACTTTTTTGGAATCCGGTTTGTAGATACATACTGTATTTTTTGCGTTATAAAACACACCTGATGATAATACGCACCTAGGGGCACATTTATTAGGACCAGCGTTTTAAAGTCCCATAGCTGGAGGAGGATCCACCAAGGTTATGAAGAGGCGCCAGTCTCTCCATAACTCCGGAGCATCCAGCGCCAGTTCTAAATGTAATACATCTTCTTTGCTGTCTTACATTTAGACCATTTTCTACACCTAAAACAAGCGTAGAAAATGATGCTAGAGAAGGGCCTACTGGCCCACGCCACGCCCACTGTTTTAGACCTGGCGTGAGTGGGGTGATAATACGCCTAATTTAGGCATATTTCAGTATAGTAAATGACCCCCTCTAGGTTTTAGAGGAGGAAAATAAGAAACAAATATTTTTTATCAGACCCCCAATCTTGATCAGACCTCCAAATTAGACCCCCAATCTTCATCAGACTTCAGATTAGACCCCCATATCACAACTCAGATCAGACCCCTATATCACACCTCAGATCAGATCCCCAAATTACCTCTCCTGCAGCATCGCCACTGCAAATTCAGCAGTCTCTCCTGCACTCACTGCTCCCTGGTCTTCATGAGGGCAGTGTGACCTGATTGTGTACAATGACAGGTCATAGTGTGTGTACTACGCAGTCAGGACACTTGGAAAAAGACCAGGGAGCGGTAAGTACAGGCAGCACTAGCAGAGCTACAGTCACCGCTCCCCATGCCTCCTGCATACTTGTGAGAACTTCCATAATGGACACATTCACTAGTATTCACTTTATAAGACGCATTGACATTTCCCCCCACTTTATAAAGTGAAAAATATGGTAACTCATGAAGATTTTTGTGAAATTACAGTACTTCCTGCATGAACCGACAGTCAACAGCGAGTTCTGTGTTTTATATCATTTTTATGTTACTTTCTTTTCTTGAAGAATATCCTCTGAAATGAAAACCCGACTCCTCTGTCGCTGAACTTCCAGCTGTTCTTCACAAGCTGTAATCTAGTCACACAAAAAAAACCTTCCCCTTTATTGAATCACTTCTCCCATCTCAGGTACAAGATATTAGTTGGTGATGAAATGTGCAGCTGGTATTAAATGGGGTTTCTAGGACTGTAATATTGATCCTTAGTATAGATTGTTAGCCCCTTACAGACACAGACAGTGTTCACCTTCCTGACCAAGACTAATTTTGCAAATCTGACGTGTTAATTTATATGGTAATAACAATCTCACAATCCGATCGATTGTGAAATAGTTTTTTTTTTTCGGGACTCATTGTACTTCTCTTTACTGCTAAGTTGGGTTCTGTATGTTTTAACTTTATTTACAAAAAAAATCCTAAATTTACTGAAAATGTGCGAAAATTTGCGATTTTGCTAATTTTAACTTTTCTGCTTTTTAAGATGGATAGTGATTGCTTCGGAAAATAGTTAATAATTAACATTTGCTATATGTCTATATTATATATTGGCATCATTTTTCTAAATGCCATTTACATTTTTTAGACTGTTAAAATTCCTATAAAAAAGAAACACTTTTTCAAATTTTTAAGAACATTTCCAGTTCAGTTCTCATGTGACTTACACTCTTTACATTTTACACACATCATCACCCCGCAATCAGATTTGTGGGGTGTCGATGGGAAACGCTTACATTCGGAGGGCGCCCTGGTTTAGGCGTAAAAAATGGTCAAAATGTAAGACAGGTAGAAAGCTTTCTTAGATTTAGAACTGGCGCTGAATGCGCCAAAGTTATGTAGGGGACGGCGCCTCTACATAACTTCAGCGGATCCAACGCCAGAGAAGGGGCTTTATTTAGACCGGCATCTAAAACGCCGGCCTAAATTAAGTTTGGAAATACAGTAGGATGCACATTGCTATGTAGGGATGCATTTTGATCCCTCACAGGATATTTCTTGTAGACAGTATTTTAATTTTGTGGTGTTTAATAAACATTGTAATGTATTTTTAGATATTTGATGTGCGGTCTGTGGATATGAGCAAATTTTAGAAAAATTTGATTTTGCCGATTCATCGAACTCCGCCAAGAAATTAGTATTTTTATGAATTTATTTTTTCACAAATCGCTATAAATCACGTGTACCCAGGCCACTCTGCCTAATCATATTCTTCCCACTTGGCGGCCCAATCTCAGTTTGAAGGCTTGGAAGTTAACCCTTTCCTGACCGCCAACAGTAAATTTACGTCCACAGTCGGGCATTTAAACCGGGCACCCGCTGGCGTGTGCTGTGTTCATCATGGCCACCGGGTGTCTGCTGTTTTAAAGGCCAGACACACGGCACTAATGTCCACGACCAGCAGAAATGCCTTCAGATGATGTGGTCATGCAGGTGTGGTCCGGCTCCACCGTTCCCCGTATGTATGCAGCAGCCACCGTCCTCCTGTTTAATTGCGGCAATAAATGTGGAGATCTTTGGACCCATGTGAGGTACAGGGCTGGTTCTAGCTTTGTTAGAAAGAGGTTGTCATGTACTAGATTATGTATGATTTTTATTTTTTACATTAATCATAGGATAACCCCTTTAAGGCGGGTTTAGACTGCTCGATTGCCAGATTATAAGAAAAAACATTCCTACAAACGCTCGTACCCAATAATCGGCCCATCTAAACGTGCTGCAGATCATCCGATGAATGTGTGCTCAGTCGCTGAATGGAAATAGAGCATTAGATCTTGCTCAGTTGGACAAGTTATGCAATGGGTTAACTGCAGTAATGCTAATTTAGTGTGATGACACCTGTCGAAAAGACTTACCATGCGGTTTTAAAACCTGTTTGACCTAGGACAGACTGCACTATCCGAAATCATCATTAGAGATGAGCAAATAGAAGTTAACAAAGTGGAATTCGATCCAAATTTCAAGAAAAATTTGATTCGCACCGAAGTCGAATTTCCTCTTGATTCATGGTAACGAATACAATTTTTTCCTAAAATGGCTGCTGCACGTGTGAGGACATGGAGCAAAGAACTCTGGGAACGAGGGATCACCCACAATGCCATGCATGCAGCCAATCAGCAGCCAGCCCTGTGATGTCACAGCCCTAAAAATATATTAATAATATAATAATTTGAGGTATCGCTCTGCCCAGACATCCGGTGCTTCCACACACTGTGGGTAATTGATACATTCCTATGTTTTTTCATGTGATTATGTAACAGTCATCATTGCAATGTGCCTACCACTGCCGTGTCTTTGCTTAGATTTTTACCTGTACAGTTGTGACCAGACCACTTGCCTTTGGTAATTGGTTGTTGGCCACTGTTTTTAATATGTTATTCTGACACAGCACTGGGGGTAGTAGATACTATGCATCTCCATCCATTTGGGCTTGTATCTAGTCATATGGTATGTACGGACATCTACTATTCGGCCCCTAGGGTGTGGTTGATTATTTCCGTATTTTCTGGTCTGTATCCATGTTTGGGCAGTACATGTGAGGGTGGGATTATCTCCCCGTTACAAGGGGTTCCCGCCTTCCCTGCCTTTTGTTATTTTTGTGTATATTTTATGTATTAATAAAACTGCATATATTTTATATGAGTGTTTTTCGATTTTTTCGGGGTTATCGGTTGGCTTTTTTGGGTTATAGTATGGTACACTAGACCCCAGTATATTATATGTATGGTACTGGAGTTCTCTTATTGGCTGTTTTAACAGCCCTAAAAATAGCCTCAGCTATCTTAGATTCTGAAATTTTCCAGTGTACTTAGTGCAGGGAGAGACATCAGCAGGCGCTAGGGAAAGTGCTAGAAAAGACTTCATTTTCCAGAAAAAACAATTGAGCAGTTCAGGGAAAGATTAAGGTGTAGGGAAAGGATAGGGAGGCAGTATCTACACTATAAAAGGAGAACAGGGTCCAATAGGGGCGTGTACAGCCTGGGTAATAGGAGCAATTCTATTACACCTTGCTGCACTAATTGGGGGTTCAAATTGCAGTTATACTGCTTCTTTTAGGTTGTTTGCACTATATGATACATCAGTATTTCCAGCAAACCTTGCTTGTGATTGGGGTGCAAGTTCTGTGTGATGCAGCCATTTACGGGGTGTATTAATAGGAAATATTTGTATGTCCTATTAGCCGTTCTACAGTGAAGTTATAGTGTACTACAGCCATATTTATAGGAATTTTTTTTTATTATTATTATTAGCCGTTCTGCGGTGAAGTTACATTACTATACAGCTATTTACGGGGTGTATTAATTGGAATACCTTGAGTTATTTGGTCAGTTTTGGCCCTAATAAGTGAACTGTTCAGTGATTCTAAGAGCGACGCCTGTCATCTGCATGTCATATTGACGCACAGTATTGTTTCACTACCACAAAAGACCCCCTATGTGTGTTACTGCAAGGCACAGTGTTCTACACCACTGTACAGGCTCTCTGCAGCCAGGAAATAGTCATTTTTTAACGCGATTCGCCACAAATAAATTCGGATAGAAACAAATCTTTTTGGAAAATTAGAAGAACCGACCTAATCAAATTTTTTAGATCTCAAGTCATCATCTCTTGGGACTCTGTATTTTTAATGTTTTTGATTAGGACTCAATATATTTGTGATTTTAATAAGATGTGAAGAAAATACACGTGTTTCTGGAAGATATTAAAGGACCATCATCCACCGTATTTGTATGGTGTATGGTTCATGTTGGGAAGGGGTTAAAGGGTTTGTCATCCTTCCTTGGATGAACATGAAGGATTATAGGTGAATTTCATGGGCTTTATGTCTTTTTTGTTTACTGTACTTACTGTATGTAGGTACACTAGTGCTAGCGCTGTATAGAGGGCATATCATGGCTGACACTGCATAGAGAGCACAGTATGGTTAGCACTGTGTAAAGGACACATCATCACTGACAATGTATGGATGGACATTATGGTTGGCGTTGTGTAGAGGGCACATCAAGGCTGACACCGTATAGAGGGCACAGTATGGTTTGGTGCTGTATAGAGGGCACATCTTGGCTGGCACAGTATGGAGGGCACAGTTTGGTTGGTGCTATGTAGAGGGCACCTCATGGCTGACACTCTATAGTGGCATTACAGTAATGGCACTGTATAGAGGTTCAAGCTATTCATTCAGTGAATGACATGGACCACTGCAAGCTACAGTAGATTCAGTTCCCGACCAGCACAATACCGGCTAAATCTGAACATTTATACAGTAGCACACACTGTAGTTTGACTTGTTTACCAAGATTTTTGTTTTCGTTTTGAAGGAGGTATTAATGTGCCCCAGGCAAGGGCTAAAGATGCAAGACTAAAGATAAAGTTAGTCAGCAGATCCTGTAGCACATTGCCATGGGTGGAAATACAAAACAGAACGCAATGCAACAACGCTCTGCAAACATTGATTATATGAACCAATGCTATATATACTATATAAATAAATACGAGGCACTCAGAAAAATCATTAGTACCCATCCACCACAGCAAAGTGACCTCTTTTGACGAGAACCTACTCTTTATGATACTTCACCTTCTGCAAATTTTCCTCTAATGAATTCAGGGAGAGCAGGCTACAGGCTAAAGACACAAGACTGTAAGCAAGATGAATACAAGATACAAAACCGTCTCTCAGGACTCCTTTTCATATCAGGTCTGAATGTTTTTGGACAAAAATTGGAACAGAATTCTCGGCTGATGGAAGACAAGACAGCTTTTCCTTCTCTCTGCTAGGATCCTATTCTCTTAAAGCATTGTCTTTTACCACAATGTTACTCTTGAATTAAAAATGTTGTGCTGAATAATTTCTAGATGTATCTTAATAGAGGTGTTAGAGTGGCAGCCGCTGCTGCTCTGCTCACCCATTCCAATTCTCAGGCTCCTGGCGGGACAAACCCGACACTAATTCCTCTCTTCTTTCCAGCGGGCCCAACCGCTGGGGTAGCTAAGTTCATCCTCAAATGCTGTGGCCTGCTTGCAGGAGCATCTTCTCCTTCTCTGCCCATAGGGCACTCACACGCGCTCCCCCCCAGCCCTTAACTAGTCCTAAGGACCAGTGAGCGAGCACCTTAGTTCACACCAGCCAATGGCTGGTCCCTATGGGTACTTAAGGCACCTTACCCAATTGGAGGATGACTGAGCAATAGATTGTCTGCTTGCTAGTCTCCTGCAAAGTTATGCTGTTTTCGTTGTGTCTGCCCATGTGTATAAAGCCCAAATGGAGAATGAGAGTTGTAGTTTCTCTAGCTGAAGTAAGTCTGTCACAGTGGCTTTCCTCACACCTTTGCTCCCTAGAGCCAGTGCAGTGAAAAGTTGGCAAATCCTTTCTTCAATCATGTTAGGGTATCAACATTTGTATGGATGCATGGCAGGGCATGTATGGTATGCAATGGCTGGAGTATGGTTCAGGAGTCAGTAACTATGCCAAATTTAGAAGAATAAACATCTTTACAGTTCCAACAATGCACAGTGCAAATCTTCCTCCAGATGGACTTCTATGGATATAGGCTAGGTTTAGATTCAATGTCCTCTTTCACTCTTCCTCTGCAGAATCTGAGGCTGCCTAACAACAATACTTTTGGTAAAATAGCTGTAATACACATAAAGATTTAGTGAAACAACCAACCAGGTCTTGTCTAAGTGTGGATGGTGTCATAGCAGTATTCCCCTCACTGCAGTAATGTCTATAGCTTTTTATTGCAGTATACCTTACTGACTCCATTTTCTCAGTCATTACAGATTCTGGAATCTCTCTCTTTCATCCTATCTCTCTAGTATTCCAATGTACAGTAAATATCATTCTCTCTTGTTAGATCATGCAGAGATGGTTAGTCTCTATAGCTTGAGGCATAGGACTGAGGATTGGAGAACAAACACTTTTTTTCCACTCTCCTTCCCTGCTAACACCAAAGTCCTCTAGACTTGACTATTCTGAGCTTGGGGTGGAACTGACAGTCCGCATCTTAGTTTTCCTATAGTGTATTTAGTAATCAATCCTATAGAGACTACTCCACAAGGTATTGGCCTGGTGGTAACCTGGCAATGAAGTCCAGATCCCTTTACATTAGTTAAAGGGTGAAAATCAGAGACCACCAGTATAACCCAAAGTTAAATCCGTTGGTCGACTTAGCGGCACCCTCACTGCCATGACAATTTGCTAAGGCCATGGAACCCGCTGGCCCACCCAAGATGGGTCAACGGATGTTGTCGCCAGGAGCAACCCCTGCCTTACCAGCATTCCATCTTGGCCATCTTGGATACTTTAACTATTGCTGCTCCGGTACTGCCATCACTTGCCATAGTGTCTGTACATCTCCGCCAATCACTGTCTCCTGTGAAACCAGTCTGCACCTTCCACTCCCCCCATGCTATGATGGGGAACCTAGGTCTTTCTGAGGCTTCCTGAATCGATGCACCATCTACAGTCGTGGCCAAAAGTTTTGAGAATTACATAAATATTGGAAAAGTTGCTGCTTAAGTTTTTATAATAGCAATTTGCATATACTCCAGAATGTTATGAAGAGTGATCAGATGAATTGCATAGTCCTTCTTTGCCATGAAAATTAACTTAATCCCCCAAAAAAATTTCCACTGCATTTCATTGCTGTCATTAAAGGACCTGCTGAGATCATTTCAGTAATCGTCTTGTTAACTCAGGTGAGAATGTTGACGAGCACAAGGCTGGAGATCATTATGTCAGGCTGATTGGGTTAAAATGGCAGACTTGACCTGTTAAAAGGAGGGTGATGCTTGAAATCATTGTTCTTCCATTGTTAACCATGGTGACCTGCAAAGAAACACGTGCAGCCATCATTGCGTTGCATAAAAATGGCTTCACAGGCAAGGATATTGTGGCTACTAGGATTGCACCTCAATCAACAATTTATAGGATCATCAAGAACTTCAAGGAAAGAGGTTCAATTCTTGTTAAGAAGGCTTCAGGGCGTCCAAGAAAGTCCAGCAAGCGCCAGGATCGTCTCCTAAAGAGAATTCAGCTGCAGGATCGGAGTGCCACCTGTGCAGCGCTTGCTCAGGAATGGCAGCAGGCAGGTGTGAGCGCATCTGCACGCACAGTGAGGCGAAGACTTTTGGAAGATGGCCTGGTGTCAAGAAGGGCAGCAAAGAAGCCACTTCTCTCCAAAAAAAACATCAGGGACAGATTGATCTTCTGCAGAAAATATGGTGAATGGACTGCTGAGGACTGGGGCAAAGTCATATTCTCCGATGAAGCCTCTTTCCGATTGTTTGGGACATCAGGAAAAAGGCTTGTCCGGAGAAGAAAAGGTGAGCGCTACCATCAGTCCTGTGTCATGTCAACAGTAAAGCATCCTGAGACCATTCATGTTTGGGGTTGCCTCTCATCCAAGGGAGTGGGCTCACTCACAATTTTGCCCAAAAACACAGCCATGAATAAAGAATGGTACCAAAACACCCTCCAACAGCAACTTCTTCCAGCAATCCAACAACAGTTTGGTGAAGAACAATGCATTTCCCAGCACAATGGAGCACCGTGCCATAAGGCAAAAGTGATAACTAAGTGGCTCGGGGACTAAAACGTTGACATTTTGGGTCCATGGCCTGGAAACTCCCCAGATCTTAATCCCATTGAGAAGTTGTAGTCAATCCTCAAGAGGCGGGTGGACAAACAAAAACCCACTAATTCTGACAAACTCCAAGAAGTGATTATGAAAGAATGGGTTGCTATCAGTCAGGAATTGGCCCAGAAGTTGATTGAGAGCATGCCCAGTCGAATTGCAGAGGTCCTGAAAAAGAAGGGCCAACACTGCAAATACTGACTCTGCATAAATGTCATGTAATTGTCGATAAAAGCCTTTGAAACGTATGAAGTGCGTGTAATTATATTTCACTACATCACAGAAACAACTGAAACAAAGATCTAAAAGCAGTTTAGCAGCAAACTTTGTGAAAACTAATATTTGTGTCATTCTCAAAACTTTGGGCCACGACTGTACTTAGAGCTAGAGGCCCACTTGTTCCATACCAAGTGGTCCAAATTAGCCTTTCTTATATCTCTCTTGTCCGGGGAAGCATTCACCTGGGCCACTCTGCCTTTTTGAACTCAACTACCCACTGACCAGCAACCTCCATCGATTCTTGACTACATTTCACAAAGTTTTTGATAAACCTGGTTGTACTGCTTCTGTAGCCTCCTGCCTTCTGCACCTCTGCCAGAACAACCTCGCGGTTGTACAGTACATTGTACAATTTTGCACACTCGCCACAGAGTTGTCATGAAACAATGAGGCCTTGGTGGCAGCATTTTGGGAGGGTCTGTCTAGATGCATAAAAAATGAATAGGCATGTTGTGGCATCCATATTTTTATTGATCACTCTTGCCACCCACATAGATCTCCACCCCATTGAATGTCTTAAGGAATCTGTGCATGAAAATAAAACTCCCAGACTGGCAGCTTGATTTCAGAGTCACCCAGCTCCTCCTCCTGTGACTCCAGCTCAGGAACCCATGCAGGTGGACAGAGCCAGGCTGTCAGAGATGGAGTGCCAGCACAGACACAGTAATGACCTGTACATGTACTGCAGAGGCAAGAGACATTATGTTAGAATCTGCCCCCTCAGGGTAGAAAACTCCAGTGACTAGGGCCGGTTGGAGATCCAACCTTGGCCTAGAATATGTACAGTACCCAGGAGGTATCTGCAAATAGTTTGTCATTTAGTACTGTGTAATGTTATTTCATGCTATGTAATGTATACCCAGCTTAGCAAGGTATCGTTGGCAAGGACAGGGTTAACCATCCTGCCCCAGCCCTTGTAGGGGAACTAGATAGTGGCTAGCTCCACTCCTAGCTTGAGAGAGTATAGACTGGAGTTGTTGGAGGAAGGAAAGAATGGCCTATGCTCCTTCTTCTTAGGCCTCAGCAACTGATCTCTGTGTGATTTCTTGCAAGATATATGGAAAGAGAAAGAAAGAGGAAAACTTTGAATCTGCACAGCCAAGCATAGGAATCAACAAGGTAACCCGCTACTTCAGCTATTTAGACTTTGCTGCACTGAGGGAGACCATTAAGACACCCTTCACATTTGGACACCTTCTGTTCAGACGAATCTCTAATTCTCTGCATCCCGCAGTGGATGCTACAGCCATTATTGTCAAGGCGCAGTTGCCAGCCATACATTCTATTGAGAGAGAATTTAGCAAGGTAGTGTACAATAACTGCCATAACTACCAGCTTTGTCAGCTTCATACATCGCTATGTGGGAAAAGGATTTTCATTGTGTCCAGATAGAACTGTGCTTTATTGTTGTTGGATGTACTACAATTCCCATTTTGCACTTAAGCAAAAAAGACATTTGGTCTGCTACATCTGGCCTGGTTTTCTCACTCCTACTCCAGACTATGGCAGCATATGCATTGCACTCTACACACCCTACCTTGCACACATACAAGCGCCGAACATCACGGACACCCCAGCTACCATCAGGCAGGAACCCCAGAATCAAGGTGTGTTCTGAGTGAAAAAGGGGTGCCCCTTCCTTTTACTGCCTGTCCCTAGGGAGTGACAGTGTAAGGAAAGCCACTGTGATTAACTTAGACAGCCACAATTACTACCACTTCCATCCTCCATTCTAGGTCCTCCTAGGTTCACTGCATATGCAGTCCTTGTTTTCCAGTCCTGCGGTAATGGTCGCTTTACTGAACAGGCCTTCCTGGATTCATGTTCAGCAGGTAACTTCCTGTACCTATACCCACTGTGTGCCAGGAAAAGTCCTTGGTGGTGACAATTGGCTAACAGAATGCCTCTCTCAGAAACTACTCTGTATGGCACTGTACCCTTGGATCTCCAGGCCGGGCTTCTGCATTTTGAGAGGATCATCTTTTACATCCTGCCTGAATCTTTCAGCCCTCTGATGTTGGGATTACCCTGGCTCTTCCTTCATGCTCCTGTGATCAATTGGGACAATATGGAGATCCATCATCAGACCCCAGCCACCATCAGTCAGGAGTCAACAAATCCAGGGTGTTCCCCAAGGGGAAGAAAGAATGCATCCCTCTCAACACTGCATGCCTGGCCTGGAGGAGCACTGGAGCATGGTTAGCCACTGTGAGGACTACAACCACCCTCATTGCCACTGCCAAAACTCCTATCCTCCACACCCCATGCCTCCCCTGCAGGCTGCCGTGATGAAGAGACAGAGAACTGTTCTCCATTAAATTTGCTCTTGAAGAGTGGAGACACCTTCTTGAGGGCACCTGTCATCCAGTAGTCATTTATATCGAACAGAATAATCTGACATACCTGCAGACTAATCAACGATCAACCCTTGCCAGGCCCCGTGGTCATTGTTTTGGCCTGGTTTAATTTTGTTTCTGGCTGAGAAGAATATTAAGGTTTATGCCCTTTTGATTCATTCAACTCTGATGATCAGGTAGAAGAGACCCAGCACTTCACTGACCCTGGCGCATTATCTCAGTCCCTCTGGTTCAGCTTAAGGATGTCCCATCTGGCATGGCATATGTCCCTATGGTGAAGAGAAGGTTGGTTCTGGCCATTGTTCCAAAGTTACTGGTGACCTATGATTTTGATGGTCTTTTAGGATTATTTTTGCTGCCTGCTCTACTACAGAAAAAGCCCCTAAAAACAAAGACCTGAATAACTCTTATTTCTCTTGCCACAACATATTGCCATGGATTTCATCACTAATCTGCTTTGGGATGCTGTGTGATGTGGGTGGTGGCTAACTGGCTTTCTGAAATGGCGCATTCTATACCTGTCACGGATGTAGTAGGGGTGAACACCAAAAGACAACAAGAAGGTGATGGACAAGTGAGCCAGAGGTGGAACTCATTTGCGTTCAATTGACAGGAAGTGAGGTGAGCGTTCCATAGAAGAGAAGTCCTGGCGATGCGAACACACGTGGAGTCAGCGTGTGCTCCACTCACCGGAACTAGCGGGAGTGGGGTGCGCACCTCAGCCCTATAAAGAAGGTGATGTTTTTGATATTCACAGCGCATCTATTTCCAGGACATCCACTCCTATACCAGCCCCTCTGGCCATCGATACAGCCATCCAATGTATACATCAGCCCTCCTGCCATCTATACCACCTATGTCAACATGGGATATGTAAGAGGTCTCTTGACCGCAATCAAGTTCTTTATGTGAAGTTTTATTCCGATATTGGGTTAACTATGTGGATATTGGTTGATATTCACTGAATTGAGTATCTCATTTGATCCAAATATGTCAGTAATATCTAGAGATACTACCTTTTGGATAATAGAAAGATAAGGCCAAAACACACCGATTGCTCGCCATGTAGGTGAATGCCATAATGGAAATGCAGCATTCATCAAATTCCAGGGCATTGATCTGGTGAAAAGATCACCGAGGGGAGGGGACATTGACCGCCTTCTCTTGCAAAAGGAGGCACAGTGGATCTTTAGGCTTGGGACCATCAAACCCAATGGTCTAAACTATGCCATTTCCTACGTGCCATTTATATGATGTGGTCATCATTTGTCCCTGTTCCCTCCTACGTCGGTTCATTTGTTCTCTGCGCCATTATAAGTAGCATCTTTTGTCTTCCCAACCTCCCTCAGCTGCACTTTTCATATATTTGTGAAGTGATGATAACGATCTGGGGAGTTTTCATATGTTAATGGTCCTCTCTTTAATGATACTGAGGGGCCATTATATAATATGTCTTTTGATTTGGAAGTTAATTCATTCTACTTTCCAGCAACGTTTTGCAACATTTCTTATTATATGACCTTATGCATCTGGTCATAGTATCTTACACCAATGGTTGCCACCTTTATACATTCTTCGATACTGTTGCCTTGTTGTATATTTTCTAGTTGGGTGACTCCCTTTTTGTTCTTTTGTCACTGCTGCCAACTTTGCTCAAAGGCCGCTGTTTTATTCCCCTCTACATTGTTACTATGCAGCACTAGTGTGCTGACCTCCAGAGCACGTCTCTGTTCCTCCCCCGTCGTCAGCTGACCAGCTTAGTATGAATGATTTGTGAGTCGGATTGGCTGCTGATAGGAGGCGTGCTCATGGGGGCGTGGTGACTGCCCTTTAAATCACGGCGTTCTGCTGGCTGCTTAGCGGCCATCACAGTGCCGGGGCTATGTTTGTTTAATGCAGCACGCCGTCTCTCACATCAGGGTTTCGGTGGTATCAGCGCAAAATCTTTGTGCAGCACGCCGTCTCCCAGACTAGGGTCTCGGCTTAGGCAGTTTAGGTGTACTTGCTATGCTGGCTCCTGATGAAGTGCATGAGTCATATGCACGGAAACGCGTTGAGCCGTAGCTAAGTGTGGTCAGGGTCTGCTGGATGCTGGATGTACCTTAGCCGGCACCAGCATTCACCTGCGTTTATTGTGCACCTGCAAGAGGGTTAGTGTTTGAGGAACGGCATAGTGCACTGCCATTCCTCTTACTGACCATCACTGCCCAGTGAGAAGCCTGTCACTGGGCAGTTCATTTTGGATGCTGTGAATGGTATTCCTCTGTGTTTTTCTCTGGGAATTTACATCTAGACATACAATTTGTCTTTCCCAGAGCCCATACCATTCTCTTAGTATTCACTCCACCAGCTCACTTCTAGTGGATAGGCAGCGTTCTGCCTCCTGGAGCACCATATCCTACCACTAGTGCGGTGGAATTGTATACACGTACTTTAGGTGTCCGTATTATTAACATAGGGTGTCCACAGTGTCCCTCCAACACACTTTACACCTAGTGGACATTGTGATCACATTGTTAGGCATCCGACTTTGGCAATACGGTACCGACTTAGTGCCCAACTTTATTACTTGTAGGTTTTCACCTCACACTAATTTCCACGATTAGCACTAATTAAAATGTATTATTTTTGCTCTATTTTAACGTCCCTTTACATATTTGCTTGTTTTGACTTATACCATCTCATCGGAATTTTATAGCCATTCTCTTGAATACAAATACGCCTAGATATTTTGTGAGGGGTCGTAAAGGCTGTCGAAATCTCAGTAGGAGACAAAGAGCGGCCCAAATCTTTCTCCCAGGTTCCAATTATTGCTGGTTTATTGAGAGAAATGGGTGTTTTCAAGCGGCCATATAGGATTGAGATGACTCTTTGGGGGGGTTGTTTTGCACCAAGTGTTGTGTCAAACCAGGAAGACAGGGGCTGTAAGGGAGATGACTTAAAAAGAGATGTGACCTCGGAGTTGAGGAAATTCTGTATGAAGGTAAGAACAGTGGAGTTTCCCAGGCCTTCAATGAGGTTTGGCAGGGGTCTGACACAGCCTTCTTTGTTTAGTAATTCTGATAGAGGTATAGTTGAGAGTCTAATTGGAGGAGGGCACATCTCTTTCGAAGCTGTAGGGGCTAAGTCTATTATGTCTCTTAAGGTGAGGAGAGGTGAGGGAGTTGTTAATAGTATATTATGTGAGGAGAACCAGTCCCAGACTGATAATGTGCTCCGTATCATGGGATTCGGAGTTTGTTGAGGTAATGGGAGGGGTTTGCCTGATAGTAAGAGAGCTCGGGAGAAGAGGTAAGGAAGGTTTTTTCCATGTGGACCCACGCTTTATGTGGGGGAGATCTGATCCAGTCCACTACTCTGGCTAGATGTATGGCTCTCATATACAGTACAGACCAAAAGTTTGGACACACCTTCTCATTCAAAGAGTTTTCTTTATTTTCATGACTATGAAAATTGTAGATTCACACTGAAGGCATCAAAACTATGAATTAACACATGTGGAATTATATACATAACAAAAAAGTGTGAAACAACTGAAAATATGTCATATTCTAGGTTCTTCAAAGTAGCCACCTTTTGCTTTGATTACTGCTTTGCACACTCTTGGCATTCTCTTGATGAGCTTCAAGAGGTAGTCACCTGAAATGGTTTTCACTTCACAGGTGTGCCCTGTCAGGTTTAATAAGTGGGATTTCTTGCCTTATAAATGGGGTTGGGACCATCAGTTGCGTTGTGGAGAAGTCAGGTGGATACAAAGCTGATAGTCCTACTGAATAGACTGTTAGAATTTGTATTATAGCAAGAAAAAAGCAGCTAAGTAAAGAAAAACTTTAAGAAATGAAGGTCAGTCAGTCCGAAAAATTGGGAAAACTTTGAAAAGTGTCCCCAAGTGCAGTCACAAAAACCATCAAGCGCTACAAAGAAACCAGCTCACATGCGGACCGCCCCAGGAAAGGAAGACCAAGAGTCACTTCTGCTGCGGAGGATAAGTTAATCCGAGTCACCAGCCTCAGAAATCGCAGGTTAACAGCAGCTCAGATTAGAGACCAGGTCAATGCCTCACAGAGTTCGAGCAGCAGACACATCTCTAGAACAACTGTTAAGAGGAGACTGTGTGAATCAGGCCTTCATGGTAGAATATCTGCTAGGAAACCACTGCTAAGGACAGGCAACAAGCAGAAGAGACTTGTTTGGGCTAAAGAACACAAGGAATGGACATTAGACCAGTGGAAATCTGTGCTTTGGTCTGATGAGTCCAAATTTGAGATCTTTGGTTCCAACCACCGTGTCTTTGTGCGACGCAGAAAAGGTGAATGGATGGACTCTACATGCCTGGTTCCCACTGTGAAGCACTGTTGGGGATTTATTCAAAATTGAAGGCATACTGAACCAGCATGGCTACCACAGCATCTTGCAGCGGCATGCTATTCCACCCGGTTTGCGTTTAGTTGGACCATCATTTATTTTTCAACAGGATAATGACTCCAAACACACCTCCAGGCTGTGTAAGGGATATTTGACCATGAAGGAGAGTGATGGGGTGCTGCGCCAGATGACCTGGCCTCCACAGTCACCGGACCTGAACCCAATCGAGATGGTTTGGGGTGAGCTGGACCGCAGAATGAAGGCAAAAGGGCCAACAAGTGCTAAGCATCTCTGGGAACTCCTTCAAGACTGTTGGAAGACCATTTCAGGGACTACCTTTTGAAGCTCATCAAGAGAATGCCAAGAGTGTGCAAAGCAGTAATCAAAGCAAAAGGTGGCTACTTTGAAGAACCTAGAATATGACATATTTTCAGTTGTTTCACACTTTTTTGTTATGTATATAATTCCACATGTGTTAATTCATAGTTTTGATGCCTTCAGTGTGAATCTACAATTTTTATAGTCATGAAAATAAAGAAAACTCTTTGAATGAGAAGATGTGTCTAAACTTTTGGTCTGTACTGTACATTTCTGGGTCAGGAAGGCCAATTCCCCCCAGTTGTTTAGGCTTGGTAAGAGTGTCGAAGGAGATTCTAGGATGCCGTCCTTTCCAAATTAACTTACAGATTGCTTTATTGAAATTAATAAAGAAGGATTTCGGAATTTTGATTGGGAGGGATTGCATTAGATAAGTCAATCTGGGCAAAACCAACGCAGAAACCATATTTTTCCTGCCAAACCAGGAGAGGTATGGGAGGTCCAACGAGTCCATCTGAGAGATCATAGAGTGTAGGAGTGGTAGGTAGTTGAGTTTGTATAAGTCTGCAGTGTTAGGGGAGAGTTTCACACCAAGATACAGTTGCAAGAAAAAGTATGTGAACCCTTTGGAATGATATGGATTTCTGCACAAATTGGTCATAAAATGTGATCTGATCTTCATCTAAGTCACAACAATAGACAATCACAGTCTGCCTAAACTAATAACACACAAAGAATTAAATGTTACCATGTTTTTATTGAACACACCATGTAAACATTCACAGTGCAGGTGGAAAAAGTATATGAACCCCTAGACTAATGACATCTCCAAGAGCTAATTGGAGTGAGGTGTCAGCCAACTGGAGTCCAATCAATGAGATGAGATTGGAGGTGTTGGTTACAGCTGCCCTGCCCTATAAAAAACACACACCAGTTCTGGGTTTGCTTTTCACAAGAAGCATTGCCTGATGTGAATGATGCCTCGCACAAAAGAGCTCTCAGAAGACCGACAATTAAGAATTGTTGACTTGCATAAAGCTGGAAAGGGTTATAAAAGTATCTCCAAAAGCCTTGCTGTTCATCAGTCCACGGTAAGACAAATTGTCTATAAATGGAGAAAGTTCAGCACTGCTGCTACTCTCCCTAGGAATGGCCGTCCTGTAAAGATGACTGCAAGAGCACAGTGCAGACTGCTCAATGAGGTGAAGAATAATCCTAGAGTGTCAGCTAAAGACTTACAAAAGTCTCTTGCATATGCTAACATCCCTGTTAGCGAATCTACGATACGTAAAACACTAAACAAGAATGGATTTCATGGGAGGATACCACAGAGGAAGCCACTGCTGTCCAAAAAAAATATTGCTGCATGTTTACAGTTTGCACAAGAGCACCTGGAAGTTCCACAGCAGCACTGGCAAAATATTCTGTGTACAGATGAAACCAAAGTTCAGTTTGGAAGAAACACACAACACTATGTGTAGAGAAAAAGAGGCACAGCACACCAACATCAAAACCTCATCCCAACTGTGAAGTATGGTGGGTGGGGGGGGCTGGACTGATTGCTATCATCGAAGGAAAAATGAATTCCCAAGTTTATCAAGACATTATACAGGAGAACTTAAGGCCATCTGTCCACCAGCTGAAGCTCAACAGAAGATGGATGTTGCAACAGGACAATGACCCAAAGCATAGAAGTAAATAAACAACAGAATGGCTTAAACAGAAGAAAATACGACTTCTGGAGTGGCCCAGTCCGAGTACTGACCTCAACCCGATTGAGATGCTGTGGCATGACCTCAAGAAAGCGATTCACACCAGACATCCCAAGTATATTGCTGTCACGGATGAGAGTGGGGGAAACCCTCAACGGTGCAATGTCAATAGGATAAGGGTGGCTGCTAGGCCAGGACGACAGGATCAGGGAGCAGGTCACCACCTAGCGCGTCCCTAATTCTGACCCTGACTCCTAACCGTATGAGTCAACCCAGATGGTAGGAGGGCTAATACTCCTGAACCTAGGGTCCCTACTTGCCCTCAGGAAATGCCTGGACTAGGAGCAGGGTAAGACGACCTGTTCCTCCTAGACACGGACGAACAGGAGTCTCACTGGCCAAGGAGCAAGGAGAGGGGAAACATATACAGCATATGGATATGGAAGGTGAGTTAAACCAGTACTACACCTACCTGCCACAGACACGCTGACTGGAACCCATGCACAAGTACTGATGTCCACACAAACATTAAGGACACAACACACACACAAATCACACAGGTACCCAGGACACCCATATCTGTAATAAATATAAAGAGCATAAAAACATCTTCTTAACATCATACATATATTTTATGACCACAAGGGTGGCCCTCACTGGATAGATGGCATATAAGACCAGGAGGATGACTCCAGCATAGAGCATGGCTGGAGTACCCCCCAGCTACAGGCATCCAGCAAAAGCTAAATAGCCCAAGCAGCCACACCCACACACACATACTAGGAAAGGAGTTAACCCTTCCAACACCAGACAAGGTAAGTGTCACTTAAAGGGGAAATGCACACACAACTAAATCCCGTGCAAACCAAACATGGAAAGTGAACACATTCAAACACACGTTGCCAGGTGCAACCGCATGCCTTGACAGCGAGCGGCCTAGCAACCAGCTCAGGCTGCTACACTGCCAACAACATCATGTTGCCAGCGGCAACCACACGTGAGGCAACCAACTAACTGCCCTCACCTGCGGTAGACAACAAAGAGCAGACCGCTGACAACTGCATGCGATACAAAGAGTCACAACCAAAACCATAGTCGTGACAATTGCTGAACTGAAACAGTTCTGTAATGAGGAATGGTTAAGAATTACTCCTGACCGTTGTGCACGTCTGATCTGCAACTACAAGAAACGTTTGGTTGAAGTTATTGCTGCCAAAGGAGGTTCAGACAGTTATTAAATCCAAGGGTTCACATACTTTTTCCACCTGCACTGTGAATGCTTACATGGTGTGTTCAATAAAAACATGGTAACATTTAATTATTTGTGTGTTATTAGTTTAAGCAGACTGCGATTGTCTATTGTGACTTAGATGAAGATCAGATCACATTTTATGACCAATTTGTGCAGAAATCCATATAATTCCAAAGGGTTCACATACTTTTTCTTGCAACTGTAAGTTAGCTGTTGTGTGGACCAATTAAATGGAGAATGAGATTGGAGGGACTTAAGAGCTGACAGGGAGAAACCCCTGTGGAGGAGTTGGGATTTAGCAGGATTGACTTTGAAATTAGATAGGGAGCCAAACAGGTCTAGTAAAGATAGGATAGCTGGGAGGGATTTTTTCGGGTTTGTTGTAAGGATCAAAAGGTCATCGGCAAAGGCTGCCAGTTTGATTTCTCGATCCCCAACACGAGACCTATAATATTTTTTTGTTGTCTTAAGGCCTGTAGTAAGATTTCCATGACCAGTACAAAGATGAGGGAAGATAGGGGACAGCCCTGTCTAGTACCATTTTTAATGCGGAAGCAGGGGGATAAAATGCTATTCACTGACACAGATGTCGAAGAAGAGTGGTACATAGCCGTAACTGTGTTAGAGAATTGTTCTGGGATATTAAACTTAGCAAGGGTAAGGTTAATATATGACCAGTCAATTCTGTCAAAAGCTTTTTCGGCATCTGTGCCAAGCATGACTAGTGGGACCGCCTTGTCTTTCCCCTCTCTCCCCTTCACAAATCCTACCTTATCCGGGTGAATTAAAGAGGGGAGGAACTGCTGTAACCTATTAGCTAACATTTTGGCTAATAGTTTAAGATCAGTGTTTAGTAAAGAGATGGGACGGTAATTAGAGCAGAATGATGGGTCTTTACCAGGTTTGGAGATGATTGTTAAAGTGGCTCTAGTCATGTCAGCTGAAACAGGAGTGTTAAGGAGGGCTCTGTTACATACCCGGAGAAAATGAGGTAGTAGTGTGTCTGAAAAGGATCGATAGTAAGACAGTGGTAGGCCGTCTGGACTTGGACATTTCCCTGTTGGGGAAGATTTGAGCGCCTCCAATAAGTCTGACCAGGTAAAAGGAGCTGCAAGCGAGTCTTGTTGTGAGGGTGAGAGAGTTAGGAGATCTAATGATTTGAAGAAGGAGGAGATATTACGCTCTTTGTCATACCGAGGGTCTGGAAGAGGTGGAGAGGGGCGGTTGTAAATGGATTCGTAGTAGAGCTTGAATTGTTCTGCGATATCTTCTGATCGAAACAATGTAGAACCAGAAGGGGCAGTAATGCTCTGTACTTAATTTGCAATTTTTCTACGTTTGATTCTCTGCATTTGGTATTTTGTGGCTTGGTCTCCACGAGCAAATTTTTTTGTTGTTGAGAGGATAAGTAAAACTTAGCAGAACGCTCATTGAGCATATTCTTTAATTTAGTTTTAAGGGATGTTAACTTAGCCAGATGGAGCTGAAGTAGAGATATTTTATGTTTTTTTCCAAGGAGTTAATCCTTGAAAGGAGGAAGTTTAGCTTTTTTTCAGATTCTCTCTTTAGAAAAGAGCCTAAACTAATTAATTGGCCATAGTACATTAGGAGAGGTGGAGGGGGTTTGATTGATGGTGAAATATTCTTTTAGGAGAGATGATATACGGTTTTTGTGTAGATCATTACCCAGAATGGACTCATTGAACCTCCAGCAGGATTTCTTACCCGATCCCGAGGGATGGCAGAGGGTGCAGAAGATGGGTGAGTGATCAGAAAGCATCAAAGCCCCTATTCGTGCTGAGGAACAGAGTTGCAGATGCTCCTTCCACACTAGTATATAGTCAATTCTGCTGTAGGAATTGTTAGCTGAGGAATACAAAGAATAATCAATGACATTAGGATTCAAGCATCTCCATATATCAACAAGCCCTAGGTTAAATAATCTAGCCAGAGTAGCTTGAATCGCCCTAGATGATAGGGCAGACTTCTTTGAGGAGGTATCAAGCAGAGGGTTAAGGGCTAAATTTTGATCGCCTGCCAAGATAAGGATGCCCTCTCTGTGTATCTCCACTAAGGAGAGAAGTTCAGCAATCCATCGAGGTTGGTCAGCATTGGATGCATAGGCGTTAACAAAAGTATAGAGCGTCTGGTCTACTTGGCCTTTCAGGATAATGTAACGACCCTCTGGATCCTGGATATTATTTAGATATGTGAAGGGGATACCTCTGCGAAACCCAATGCTGACTTCCCTAGAAGCTGCACCATTAGCACCACAGTGATACCATGTCGGAATTTAGAAAAGGAAAGGTTAGTTGTTGTGTTTGTAGTGGGTTTCTTGAAGGAATACTACTGAACATTTTTCCTTCCATAGAAGGGAGAATATTTGGCAGCGTTTAGAGGGAGACCTTAGACCCTTTACATTATAGGATACTACATTTAGGTCTGTCATAACTTGTCTGGATAATGGCAGAAGACAAAGCTGAGAAAAGGTATTGTGGCAATTATGGAGAGCCCAACATTATAACTAAAGAAAATAACAACTAAGGCTACTTTCACACTAGCGTCCGGGTTTCCGTTCGTGAGCTCCGTTTGAAGGAGCTCACGAGCGGACCCGAACGCAGCCGTCCAGCCCTGATGCAGTCTGAATGGAGGCGGATCCGCTCAGACTGCATCAGTCTGGCGGCGTTCAGCCTCCGCTCCGCTCGCCTCCGCACGGACAGGCGGACAGCTGAACGCTGCTTGCAGCGTTCGGGTGTCCGCCTGGCCGTTCGGAGGCGTGCGGATCCGTGCGGATCCGTCCAGACTTTCAATGTAAGTCAATGGGGACGGATCCGTTTGAAGATGCCACAATGTGGCTCAATCTTCAAGCGGATCCGTCCCCCATTGACTTTACATTGAAAGTCTGGACGGATCCGTCCCAGGCTATTTTCACACTTAGCTTTTTTTTGCTAATATAATGCAGACGGATCCGTTCTGAACGGAGCCTCCGTCTGCATTATTATGAGCGGATCCGTTCAGAACGGATCCGCCCGAACGCTAGTGTGAAAGTAGCCTAAAACTGCAGCAAAGTGGGGAGTTGTAATCATAAAAGATAACATATCACAAAGTGGGAATTGGAAAAGAAGACAATGGGGAAAGCAAGATAATAGTAAGTGGACGTAGGTGGAAAGGAGCAGCTAGGAAGGAAAGAGATGCTGGGGGTAGCAGAGAATAGAAGGAAGGATTGGAAAATATTGCCCACTGTATACCCAGCATTGGTATATAGAGGAGGTGGACAGAGGTAGAGTCAAGACAGATTAGAGAGTCCTGATGAGATTGAATACTGATTTAGATGAGGGTAAATCAGGGACCGTCATGAGAAGTATGCGGCTTCTTGGGAGATGCTGAGTCCTTGTTCTTCTTAGACCTTTGCTTCTTTGGAGTGGTAGAAAGTTCCCAAAGTTGAAAGACTGGAAGAGGTGGCAAGGAAGAAATGTCTTGTACTTTATCCTAGTCTGGTATATCCAACGGATAAGTTTCCAGCGTGTTGAAAGCCTCTGGGAGATCCAAAAAGGAGGAGATGTTAATCCTTTTACCGGAGACAATAAATGAAAATCCAAATGGGAAGGACCATTTGTAGGGAATCTGTTTCTCTTTAAGGAGAGATGTGAGAGGCCTTAAGGTTCTTCTTTATTGTAGGGTGGATGGAGATAGGTCCTGGTAGATCTGGATAGGGACCTCGTCCAGGAGGATGGATAGCACAGCTCTGGCCACTTTTAGAATCGCTTCTTTATCCTGAAAATTCAGGAAACGGCTACTAATGTCCCTTGGTGGATCGTTTTCTTTAGGACGCGGGCGTAGTGCTCGATGTGCCCTTTCAATAATTGGCATGAAAGGATCAAAGTCCCCTAGTAAGGATGCGACTATCTTCATGATAGTGAAACTGTGCCTGCTGTCAAAGCACAAAAAATACAATCATCCACGATACCTAGCTTCATGTCCCAGTTTGCAGGGCGGCGCAAGGCACCGCTCTTGAAGTCAGACCAGTACGACCAGGTGGTCGGTTGGATTGCAGCAGATAATGCTTTCAGTCCAGACCACCCTGTCTTCCACCAAGTCCAGTCTCAGTAGCCAAGAGTCTGCTCAACACAATCCTCACCCTGATCCTCCTTCCTCCCGTCATGAAGAGTCTGGGCAAACAAGTGATCCCACACTTGGATATTCCGAAGACCTCTTTTCAGCTCCATTCCTTCATTTGGCCCTCTCGCCAAGCACGCTTGAAGAGGGACAGATCTTGTGCTCTGATTCCCAAACTCTCGACTATCCACAGTCACAAGAAGATGACGGTGGGGAACAGCAATTACTGTTTAATGAGGTGGATGATGATGAGACACAGTTGCCAATAAGTCAACGGAAATTACTGTCTCAAGGGGTTGAAAAAGAGGATGAGACACAGTTGTTAATCACTGAGGTTGTGGTTAGGTCAACAAGTCAGGAGGATGAGCAGAGTGAGGAAGTGGAAGTGGAAGAGGAGGTGCTGGACGATGAATTCTCTCTGACTCAACCTGGGAAGGTGGAAAAATGAGCGAGGACAGCAGTACAGAGGGGGAGGGATCTGCAGCACCGCAACAGTCTGGAAGAGTCAGTGGACTGGCAAAAGGGAGAAGGTGTGCCACACCAAACAGGCACGCAACTGTTCCACAGAGCACCCCCTTGCAGAAATCTCCCTTGCCAAGGGTTAGGAGTTCCGCAGTATGGCGCTTTTTGGAGGAAAGTGCGGACGACAAAAAAATTGCTTGACAAAGCGCGATTGGTGCGCGAAACGGCTGTTGCCTTTATCTTCTGTGAATTGTGACCCGCACCCGCTATGTTATAACTCGAATAAAGCTACGACTTGATGAAGATTCGGTGAGTGTCGCCTTCTCTTTTTTCTTCTACAGTACCTTTGATGACATTTGTTTTTTCACTCGATTTTTTTGCATGGTTGCTGAGAGGAAGTTACCTGCACCGTATCGCGTTCAGTAGTGCCGGCTGTATTTTTTCCTTTGTATTGACAAAGGAATAGTAGTTTGCAACCTGTGCCATGCCAAAATGAGCTGGGGCGTGAACACAAGCAACCTCACCACCACCAGCATGATCCGCCACATGACATCCAAGCAACGTAATAAGTAGGACGAAAGCCTGGGTCCACAATCTGTGTCTGCGGGTCACACCACTGCCTCCTCTTCCCCTGTGTTATGTGCTGGCCAATCCCCTGTCGAAGGCGCAGGCCCAGATGCCTCCCGCCCTGCACCTGGACCTTCGCAATCACCATCAGCGACCCACATCTACTTCCTTGTCCCAGCGCAGCGTCCAAATGTCCTTACCCCAGGCCTTTGAACGCAAGCGCAAATACCCATCCACCCATCCACCCACAGGCCATAGCACTAAATGTGCAACTTTCCAAATTTTTGGCCCTGGAAATGTTGACATTTAGGCTTGTGGACACTGAGGCCTTCCGCAGCCTGATGTCGGTGGCCGTCCCGCGTTACGCAGTCCCCAGCTGCCACTATTTTTCAATGTGTACTGTGCCCACATTACACCATGTGTCCCGCAACATCACACGTGACCTGACCAACGCAGTTACTGGGAAGGTCCATTCGGCCAGGGACGCTACATTTTCCTGACGGCACACTGGGTGAACGTTGTGCAGGCTGGGAGCGAGTCGTACCCTGGGATGGCACAGGTGCTACTGACGCCAAGGATTGCAGGCCCTAATTCCATCAGTGTTTCTGCCACCACCTACGTTAGTGGCTCCAACCCCCACTTCTCCTCCTCCGCCTCCTCCTCCACTTCCACCTCCGAATTATCCGCCTGCAGCACCAGTCAGCCATCAGTCAGTTACTGGAAGCAGTGTAGCACTGCAGTGGGGAAGCGGCAACAGGTCGTGCTGAAACTGATATGCTTAGGGGACAAACAGCACAACGCCGCAGAGCTGTGGCAGGGGATAAGAGACCAAACTGATCTGTGGCTCTCACCACTCAACCTAGAACCAGGCATGGTTGTGTCTGATAATGGCCATAACTTGGTGGCGGACATTGTCGTTCCCTGGGATGGCACAGGTGCAACTGACGCCAAGGATTGCGGGCCCTAATTCCATCAGTGTTTCTGCCACCACCTACGTTAGTGGCTCCAACCCCCACTTCTCCTCCTCCGCCTCCTCCTCCACTTCCACCTCAGAATTATCCGCCTGCAGCACCAGTCAGCCATCAGTCAGTTACTGGAAGCAGTGTAGCACTGCAGTGGGGAAGCGGCAACAGGTCGTGCTGAAACTGATATGCTTAGGGGACAAACAGCACAACGCCGCAGAGCTGTGGCAGGGGATAAGGGACCAGACTGAGCTGTGGCTCTCGCCACTCAACCTAGAACCAGGCATAGTTGTGTCTGATAATGGCCATAACTTGGTGGCGGCTTTGGAGCTCGGCAAGCTCACACACATCCCATGCCTAGCCCCCGTCTTTAACTTAGTGGTTCAGCAGTTTCTCAAAACCTACCCCCAATTTGCCTGAGCAACTAGTAAAGATGCGCCGCGTGTGTGCACATTTCCGCAAGTCATCGACAACTTCAGCCGGTCTGTCCACGCTGCAGCAGCATTGGAAATTGCCAGCTCACCGGCTGTTGTGCGACGTGAGCATGAGCTGGAACTCGACGTTCCACATGTTGGCCAGACTTTGTGAGCAGCAGAGGGCAGTAGTGGAATACCAGCTGCAACATGGTCGTCGCCTTTCCAGTCAGCTTCTGCTATTCACAAGCAAGGAGTGGGCATGGATGTCTGACCTCTGTGAGGTTTTAAGTAAGTTTGAGGAATCAACTCAGATGGTGAGCGGCGATAACGCCATTATCAGCATAACCATCCCACTTCTGTGTCTACTCAAACGCTCGCTGCTCTCAATTAAGGATGACACTTTGCATGTGGAAGAGGTGGAAATGGGGGAAGACATTACACAGGGTGATAGCCAGACCACCCTTAGTTCGTCTTCTCAGCGCTAATTGGACGATGAAGAGGAGGAGGAGCAGGAGACGGTTGCCTCTGCTACAGAGGGTAGTACCCATGGAAGTTTAATTCCATCTGTTCTGCGTGGATGGGCAAAAGAGGAAGAGGATGAGGAGATTGAGAGTCACACTTCATGTTAGGCTGCCTTTCCCACGATCCGCGCGTTATACGCATTACTGGTTGTTCACCCTTATCGACCTCGCTACAAAGAGAACTTCTCATCTCTCATTCCTCTAGTGGAGAGGAGGATCAAAACGGTGCAATACCAGAAGGTCCTTGTTGAAAAATTGCTCCAAAAATTTCCATTTGACAACGCTGGTGCCAGGGTCCGTAGTTCCTTGGGCAACTGTGTAGGGGTGACAAGGGGAACACACAGCAATTTCAACAGAGGCAGGGCAACACTCTCCAAAGCCTGGGACAGTTTCATGACACCCTGCCAGCACCCTCACCCTGATGTGCATCCTACTGTCACAAGGAGGAAAAAAAATTGGAAGATGGTAAAGGAATACATAGCAGACCATGTCAGCGTCCTCAATGATCCCTCTGTGCCTTACAACTACTGGCTGTCCAAGCTGGACACATGGCACGAACTGGCGCTCTAAGCCTTGGAGGTGCTGGCCTGCCCTGCCGTCAGCGTTTGTCTGAGCGGGTATTTAGTGCTGCTGGTGGCATTATAACAGATAAGCGTAGCTGCCTGTCAACTTAAAATACTGACAAGTTGACTTATAAAAATGAGTAGAAAGAAATGGGTTGCTGGTGGCTCACCTGGCCAATACAATGTGTAGGTGCTCTAGGTTTGACTGATTCACCCAATCAGAAAAGGAGAATATGCAATGAGAATGTGTAGAAAACCGGCACTCTTCACCTGGTAGAACACTTAAAGAGCAATGTAGACAGATTGGTGGGTAAAAATGTGCATTTATTTAATATCAATATCGATCATAGAGGTATGCTATGGTACGAGGGGGGATCGTATAGGTACAATTGATAAGATTAGGTTTAAAAAGGTATTATTCAGTAAAGGTTACCACCTTCATAAAAGGACATAAAATGAAAAAATGAAAAATAAAAGTATAATGTGAATAGCAATATAGTGGTCATTCAGCAGTAGTTTCCACCTTCAATGGTTGCTGGCAAGTTAGTGGATAAATATCCGATATAAACGGTTTGTGGGTAAGTAAAAATAAAAATAAGAATAAAAGTCAAGTAGAAAGTAAATGTTTGCTATTTGTGGTACTTCCCTGTTAAAACTTGTTGGCCAGTAACTGATGGTAAAAAGGGGATAATGTAGCAGGCGTCCCAAACGCTGAAAAGGACTGCACCCTGGCTGTAGTTTACCTTCTTTTTTGATATTGCCTATTTTTTGGTATGCTAAATTTGGGGCCCTTGTGCCCATATACACAAGGGCCCCAAATTTAGGTCTGAAAGTTATCCCATCCGTCAAAACACAAAACAAAAAACAGAAAGTTACATTAAACACATGGCAAAAAACTAAAAGGATTCTACAGGTGCAACCAATGCTCAAACTGCAAAATCACCACATTCAAGAAAAAAACTGAAAAAATACATTCCACAACTACAGTACTAGAATACGAAATAAAGAAATTCCTCACCTGTAGCAGCACAAACGTAATCTACATCATACAATGCCCCTGCAAAAAACAATACATCGGTAGGACAAAAATAAGCCTAAAAAAAGAATATCAGAACACATAAGCAATATCAAAAAAGGATTCGAAAAACACTCACTCTCTAAACACTTTAAAACACACCACAACCAAGACCCATCGGGCTTATTCTTTGCAGCCCTGGAAAAAATAGAAACAGATTGGAGAGGAGGAAACTGTATAGCTAAGATGTCCCGTATCGAATCTAAATTAATTTTCGAGTTCAACACACTCATACCAGAAGGCCTGAATGCTGACCTTGAATTATTCGGCTTCCTATGATTAAAATGGAGTGGCTGCCTCTGTTCGACTGGTGGTAGGCGTCTGGCTTTTTACCAGCACCCCGACCGCCACTCGATACGAGGCCGCCACCCCCCCCCCCTTATCACCCAACCACTACCTAACTACAACCACTGGTCTATCCCCCAAAAGAAGACCAAACATGGAACATACGAGACCACCACCCCTCCCATCACCCAACTACAATCACTGCTCCCCAAAAGAAGACCAACACATGGAACATACGAGACCACCACCCCTCCCATCACCCAACTACAATCACTGCTCCTCAAAAGAAGACCAACACATGGAACACGCCCACACTTCACATATGGAACACAGAAACACATAGAATATGCCCTCACAGATGAAAATCCCCTAAAACTATGAACTAAAAACCACCACAGAACAAACACTATAAAAAGTTCTAATAGACACCACTCACACTGTCCCCCACACCCAGCCTACAGCACATGACATTAACACTAGGAGTATAACCTTATCCTTAATAGCATATTTAGGTATATATACGTGAGTACAGGTCTTATAAAGTCTATTAAAATGATCTAAGTATCCCCCCTGTCCACCTTATAAGTACCAAAATATAAAGTTATATAACCTGCTTGTCCGGGTTATATAACAAAATGCGCCCAGCCAGCCGCTCCCAACTGCCAGTCTGAAGCCCCGCCCAGCTCATCAATATTCACTTAGATGGGCGGTGGCTACAACTCTCCAGACTCAAGTGCTGCAGCCTCTGCTTTATGCGCATGCGCCGGGCACTTTATAAGACCTGTACTCACGTATATATACCTAAATATGCTAATTGGGGCTGTCAGTGTCCCTTTAACCCCTTAGGGACCCATGACGTACCGGTACGGCATGTTTCCCGAGTCCTTAAGGACCCATGACGTACCGGTACGTCATGAGTTTAAATTGAGATTGTGGCGCCCCAGGGGTTAATCCGTACAGGATGCCGGCTGAAATCATTCAGCCGGTATCCTGTCACAACACCTGGGGGGGTCATATGACCCCCCCGTATCGGCGATCGCAGCAAACCGCAGGTCAATTCAGACCTGCGGTTTGTTGCTATTTCTGCTGTTTCTGATCGCCGCGGTCCCTGACCGCGGCGATCAGAAACTTTAGTGTGGCACAAATCTATAGTGATCACCCCCCCCTGCACCCCTGCATGATTTTAGCCTGGTGGGAGGTGCAGGGGGGTGTTGCGGGCGGTGTGGGCGGTGCGGGAGGCGGGCAGTGCGGCAGGCGGGATCGCGATCCCCCGCCCGCCTCCCGCCGAATAATCGTTGGCTTCTAGTGGGTATACCAGGGTGCCAGCACATTGCTGGCACCCTGGTATAAACGGCTGACATCTGTGAATGGATGTCAGCCGTTTAACCCTTTCCATACAGCGGTCCGTACAGACCGCTGTATGGAAAGAGTTAACAGTAAGATGCGGCTCCCTACCTCTCCCATCGGGGGGCTGCTGTGCCTTTGCAGCCCCCCGATGGGAGAGGGAGAGAGGCCCCAGACAGCCCCCCGAAGCCCCAGTCCTTACCCTTCCCCGTCTGCGAAGTTGTGGCAGACGGGGAAGGTTCCCATGGCAACAGGACGCCTGCTCAGGCGTCCTGCTGTCCATGGTGCTGAACAGATCTGTGCTGAAAGCATAGATCTGTTCAGTGTAAGTAAAATACAGTACAGAAACATAATAGGTTCTGTACTGTATTATGCAGACACCAGACCCACTGGATCTTCAAGAACCAAGTGGGTCTGGGTCAAAAAAAAAGTAAGAAAAAGTGAAAAAAAAGTGAAAATCAAAAACACATTTATCACTAATTAAAAATGAAAAAAATAAAATTCCCTACACATGTTTGGTATCGCCGCGTCCGTAACGACCTGATCTATAAAACGGTCATGTTACTTTCCCCGCACGGTGAACGCCATAAAAATAAAAAAATAAAAACTATGAGAAAATTTAAATTTTGCCCACCTTACTTCCCAAAAAAGGTAATAAAAGTGATCAAAAAAGTCGCATGTACGCCAAAATAGTGCCAATCAAACCGCAAAAAATGAGACCCTACCCAAGATTATCGCCCAAAAACTGAAAAAACTATGGCTCTTAGACTATGGAAACACTAAAACATCATTTTTTTTGTTTCAAAAATTAAATCATTGTGTAAAACTTACATAAATAAAAAAAGTATACATATTAGGTATCGCCGCGTCCGTATCGACTGGCTCTATAAAAATATCACATGAGTTAACCCCTCAGGTGACCACCGTAAAAAAATAAAAATAAAAACGGTTTAAAAAACAATTTTTTGTCATCTTACGTCACAAAAATAGCAAGCGATCAAAAGTCATATGCACCCCAAAATAGTGCCAATAAAACAGCCATCTCATCCCGCAAAAAATGAGACCCTACATAAGATAATCGCCCAAAAACTGAAAAAACTATGGCTCTTAGACTATGGAGAAACTAAAACTTTTTTTGTTTTAACAATGAAATCATTGTGTAAAACTTACATAAATAAAAAAAGTATACATATTAGGTATCGCGCGTCCGTGACAACCTGCTCTATAAAATTACCACATGATCTAACCTTTCAGATGAATGTTGTAAATAACAAAAAAAAACGGTGCCAAAAAAGCTATTTCTTGTTACCTTGCCGCACAAAAAGTGTAATATAGAGCAACCAAAAATCATATGTACCCTAAACTAGTACCAAGAAAACTGCCACCTTATCCCGTAGTTTCTAAAATGGGGGCACTTTTTTGGAGTTTCTACTCTAGGGGTGCATCAGGGGGGCTTCAAATGGGACATGGTGTAAAAAAAAAGTCCAGCAAAATCTGCCTTCCAAAAACCGTATGGCATTCCTTTCCTTCTGCACCCTGCCGTGTGCCCGTACAGCAGTTTACGACACATATGAGGTGTTTCTATAACTACAGAATCAGGGCCATAAATAATGAGTTTTGTTTGGCTGTTAACCCTTGCTTTGTTACTTGAAAAAATATATTAAAATGGAAAATCTGCCAAAAAAGTGAAATTTTGAAATTGTATCTCTATTTTCCATTATATCTTGTGCAACACCTAAAGGGTTAACAAAGTTTTTAAAATCAGTTTTGAATACCTTGAGGGTGTAGTTTTCTTAGATGGGGTCAC